>NC_134699.1:70878094-71140356 GCF_050947455.1 Rhinoderma darwinii | reverse complement strand
TGCTGTGCGGTGTGTAGTGATACAGAGGTGATGCTGTGCGGTGTGTAGTGATACAGAGGTGATGCTGTGCGGTGTGTAGTGATACAGAGGTGATGCTGTGCGGTGTGTAGTGATACAGAGGTGATGCTGTGCGGTGTGTAGTGATACAGAGGTGATGCTGTGCGGTGTGTAGTGATACAGAGGTGATGCTGTGCGGTGTGTAGTGATACAGAGGTGATGCTGTGCGGTGTGTAGTGATACAGAGGTGATGCTGTGCGGTGTGTAGTGATACAGAGGTGATGCTGTGCGGTGTGTAGTGATACAGAGGTGATGCTGTGCGGTGTGTAGTGATACAGAGGTGATGCTGTGCGGTGTGTAGTGATACAGAGGTGATGCTGTGCGGTGTGTAGTGATAGAGGTGATGCTGTGCGGTGTGTAGTGATACAGAGGTGATGCTGTGCGGTGTGTAGTGATACAGAGGTGATGCTCTGCGGTGTGTAGTGATACAGAGGTGATGCTGTGCGGTGTGTAGTGATACAGAGGTGATGCTCTGCGGTGTGTAGTGATACAGAGGTGATGCTGTGCGGTGTGTAGTGATACAGAGGTGATGCTGTGCGGTGTGTAGTGATACAGAGGTGATGCTGTGCGGTGTGTAGTGATACAGAGGTGATGCTGTGCGGTGTGTAGTGATACAGAGGTGATGTTGTGCGGTGTGTAGTGATACAGAGGTGATGCTGTGCGGTGTGTAGTGATACAGAGGTGATGCTGTGCGGTGTGTAGTGATACAGAGGTGATGCTGTGCGGTGTGTAGTGATACAGAGGTGATGCTGTGCGGTGTGTAGTGATACAGAGGTGATGTTGTGCGGTGTGTAGTGATACAGAGGTGATGCTGTGCGGTGTGTAGTGATACAGAGGTGATGCTGTGCGGTGTGTAGTGATACAGAGGTGATGCTGTGCGGTGTGTAGTGATACAGAGGTGATGCTGTGCGGTGTGTAGTGATACAGAGGTGATGCTGTGCGGTGTGTAGTGATACAGAGGTGATGGTGTGTAGTGTTACAGAGGTGATGCTGTGCGGTGTGTAGTGATACAGAGGTGATTCTGTGTGGTGTGTAGTGATACAGAGGTGATGCTGTGCGGTGTGTAGTGATAGAGGTGATGCTGTGCGGTGTGTAGTGATACAGAGGTGATGCTCTGCGGTGTGTAGTGATACAGAGGTGATGCTGTGCGGTGTGTAGTGATACAGAGGTGATGCTGTGTGGTGTGTAGTGATACAGAGGTGACGCTGTGCGGTGTGTAGTGATACAGAGGTGATGCTGTGCGGTGTGTAGTGATACAGAGGTGATGCTGTGCGGTGTGTAGTGATACAGAGGTGATGCTGTGCGGTGTGTAGTGATACAGAGGTGATGCTGTGCGGTGTGTAGTGATACAGAGGTGATGCTGTGCGGTGTGTAGTGATAGAGGTGATGCTGTGCGGTGTGTAGTGATAGAGGTGATGCTGTGCGGTGTGTAGTGATACAGAGGTGATGCTGTGCGGTGTGTAGTGATACAGAGGTGATGCTGTGCGGTGTGTAGTGATACAGAGGTGATGCTGTGCGGTGTGTAGTGATACAGAGGTGACGCTGTGCGGTGTGTAGTGATACAGAGGTGATGTTGTGCGGTGTGTAGTGATACAGAGGTGATGCTGTGCGGTGTGTAGTGATACAGAGGTGATGCTGTGCGGTGTGTAGTGATACAGAGGTGATGCTGTGCGGTGTGTAGTGATACAGAGGTGATGCTCTGCGGTGTGTAGTGATACAGAGGTGATGCTGTGCGGTGTGTAGTGATACAGAGGTGATGCTCTGCGGTGTGTAGTGATACAGAGGTGATGCTGTGCGGTGTGTAGTGATAGAGGTGATGCTGTGCGGTGTGTAGTGATACAGAGGTGACGCTGTGCGGTGTGTAGTGATACAGAGGTGATGCTGTGCGGTGTGTAGTGATAGAGGTGATGCTGTGCGGTGTGTAGTGATACAGAGGTGATGCTGTGCGGTGTGTAGTGATACAGAGGTGATGCTCTGCGGTGTGTAGTGATACAGAGGTGATGCTGTGCGGTGTGTAGTGATACAGAGGTGATGCTCTGCGGTGTGTAGTGATACAGAGGTGATGCTGTGCGGTGTGTAGTGATAGAGGTGATGCTGTGCGGTGTGTAGTGATACAGAGGTGATGCTGTGCGGTGTATAGTGATACAGAGGTGATGCTGTGCGGTGTGTAGTGATACAGAGGTGATGCTGTGCGGTGTGTAGTGATACAGAGGTGATGCTGTGCGGTGTGTAGTGATACAGAGGTGATGCTGTGCGGTGTGTAGTGATACAGAGGTGATGCTGTGCGGTGTGTAGTGATACAGAGGTGATGCTGTGCGGTGTGTAGTGATACAGAGGTGATGCTGTGCGGTGTGTAATGATACAGAGGTGATGCTGTGCGGTGTGTAGTGATACAGAGGTGATGCTGTGCGGTGTGTAGTGATACAGAGGTGATGCTGTGCGGTGTGTAGTGATACAGAGGTGACGCTGTGCGGTGTGTAGTGATACAGAGGTGATGCTGTGCGGTGTGTAGTGATACAGAGGTGATGCTGTGCGGTGTGTAGTGATACAGAGGTGATGCTGTGCGGTGTGTAGTGATAGAGGTGATGCTGTGCGGTGAGTAGTGATAGAGGTGATGCTGTGCGGTGTGTAGTGATACAGAGGTGATGCTCTGCGGTGTGTAGTGATACAGAGGTGATGCTGTGCGGTGTGTAGTGATACAGAGGTGACGCTGTGCGGTGTGTAGTGATACAGAGGTGATGCTGTGCGGTGTGTAGTGATACAGAGGTGATGCTGTGCGGTGTGTAGTGATATAGAGGTGATGCTGTGCGGTGTGTAGTGATACAGAGGTGATGCTGTGCGGTGTGTAGTGATACAGAGGTGATGCTGTGCGGTGTGTAGTGATACAGAGGTGATGTTGTGCGGTGTGTAGTGATACAGAGGTGATGCTGTGCGGTGTGTAGTGATACAGAGGTGATGCTGTGCGGTGTGTAGTGATACAGAGGTGATGCTGTGCGGTGTGTAGTGATACAGAGGTGATGCTGTGCGGTGTGTAGTGATACAGAGGTGATGCTGTGCGGTGTGTAGTGATACAGAGGTGGTGCTGTGCGGTGTGTAGTGATACAGAGGTGATGCTGTGCGGTGTGTAGTGATACAGAGGTGATGCTCTGCGGTGTGTAGTGATACAGAGGTGACGCTGTGCGGTGTGTAGTGATACAGAGGTGATGCTGTGCGCTGTGTAGTGACACAGAGGTGATGCTGTGCGGTGTGTAGTGATACAGAGGTGATGCTCTGCGGTGTGTAGTGATACAGAGGTGATGCTGTGCGGTGTGTAGTGATACAGAGGTGATGCTGTGCGGTGTGTAGTGATACAGAGGTGATGCTGTGCGGTGTGTAGTGATACAGAGGTGATGCTGTGCGGTGTGTAGTGATACAGAGGTGATGCTGTGCGGTGTGTAGTGATACAGAGGTGATGCTGTGCGGTGTGTAGTGATACAGAGGTGATACTGTGCGGTGTGTAGTGATACAGAGGTGATGCTGTGCGGTGTGTAGTGATACAGAGGTGATGCTGTGCGGTGTGTAGTGATACAGAGGTGATGCTGTGCGGTGTGTAGTGATACAGAGGTGATGCTGTGCGGTGTGTAGTGATACAGAGGTGATGCTGTGCGGTGTGTAGTGATACAGAGGTGATGCTGTGCGGTGTGTAGTGATACAGAGGTGATGCTGTGTGGTGTGTAGTGATACAGAGGTGACGCTGTGCGGTGTGTAGTGATACAGAGGTGATGCTGTGCGGTGTGTAGTGATACAGAGGTGATGCTGTGCGGTGTGTAGTGATACAGAGGTGACGCTGTGCGGTGTGTAGTGATACAGAGGTGATGCTGTGCAGTGTGTAGTGATAGAGGTGATGCTGTGCGGTGTGTAGTGATACAGAGGTGATGCTGTGCGGTGTGTAGTGATACAGAGGTGATGCTGTGCGGTGTGTAGTGATACAGAGGTGATGTTGTGCGGTGTGTAGTGATACAGAGGTGATGCTGTGCGGTGTGTAGTGATACAGAGGTGATGCTGTGCGGTGTGTAGTGATACAGAGGTGATGCTGTGCGGTGTGTAGTGATACAGAGGTGATGCTGTGCGGTGTGTAGTGATACAGAGGTGATGCTGTGCGGTGTGTAGTGATACAGAGGTGGTGCTGTGCGGTGTGTAGTGATACAGAGGTGATGCTGTGCGGTGTGTAGTGATACAGAGGTGATGCTCTGCGGTGTGTAGTGATACAGAGGTGATGCTCTGCGGTGTGTAGTGATACAGAGGTGACGCTGTGCGGTGTGTAGTGATACAGAGGTGATGCTGTGCGGTGTGTAGTGATACAGAGGTGACGCTGTGCGGTGTGTAGTGATATAGAGGTGACGCTGTGCGGTGTGTAGTGATACAGAGGTGACGCTGTGCGGTGTGTAGTGATACAGAGGTGATGCTCTGCGGTGTGTAGTGATACAGAGGTGATGCTCTGCGGTGTGTAGTGATACAGAGGTGACGCTGTGCGGTGTGTAGTGATACAGAGGTGATGCTCTGCGGTGTGTAGTGATACAGAGGTGATGCTCTGCGGTGTGTAATGATACAGAGGTGATGCTCTGCGGTGTGTAGTGATACAGAGGTGATGCTCTGCGGTGTGTAGTGATAGAGGTGATGCTGTGCGGTGTGTAGTGATACAGAGGTGATGCTCTGCGGTGTGTAGTGATACAGAGGTGATGCTGTGCGGTGTGTAGTGATACAGAGGTGATGCTGTGCGGTGTGTAGTGATACAGAGGTGATGCTGTGCGGTGTGTAGTGATACAGAGGTGATGCTCTGCGGTGTGTAGTTATACAGAGGTGATGCTGTGCGGTGTGTAGTGATACAGAGGTGATGCTCTGCGGTGTGTAGTGATACAGAGGTGACGCTGTGCGGTGTGTAGTGATACAGAGGTGATGCTGTGCGGTGTGTAGTGATAGAGGTGATGCTGTGCGGTGTGTAGTGATAGAGGTGATGCTGTGCGGTGTGTAGTGATACAGAGGTGATGCTGTGCGGTGTGTAGTGATACAGAGGTGATGCTGTGCGGTGTGTAATGATACAGAGGTGATGCTGTGCGGTGAGTAGTGATAGAGGTGATGCTGTGCGGTGTGTAGTGATACAGAGGTGACGCTGTGCGGTGTGTAGTGATAGAGGTGATGCTGTGCGGTGTGTAGTGATACAGAGGTGATGCTCTGCGGTGTGTAGTGATAGAGGTGATGCTGTGCGGTGTGTAGTGATACAGAGGTGACGCTGTGCGGTGTGTAGTGATACAGAGGTGATGCTGTGCGGTGTGTAATGATACAGAGGTGATGCTCTGCGGTGTGTAGTGATACAGAGGTGATGCTGTGCGGTGTGTAGTGATACAGAGGTGATGCTGTGCGGTGTGTAGTGATACAGAGGTGATGCTGTGCGGTGTGTAGTGATACAGAGGTGATGCTCTGCGGTGTGTAGTGATACAGAGGTGATGCTGTGCGGTGTGTAGTGATATAGAGGTGACGCTGTGCGGTGTGTAGTGATATAGAGGTGATGCTGTGCGGTGTGTAGTGATACAGAGGTGATGCTCTGCGGTGTGTAGTGATACAGAGGTGATGCTGTGCGGTGTGTAGTGATACAGAGGTGATGCTGTGCGGTGTGTAGTGATACAGAGGTGATGCTGTGCGGTGTGTAGTGATACAGAGGTGATGCTGTGCGGTGTGTAGTGATACAGAGGTGATGCTGTGCGGTGTGTAGTGATACAGAGGTGATGCTGTGCGGTGTGTAGTGATACAGAGGTGATGCTGTGCGGTGTGTAGTGATACAGAGGTGATGCTGTGCGGTGTGTAGTGATACAGAGGTGATGCTCTGCGGTGTGTAGTGATAGAGGTGATGCTGTGCGGTGTGTAGTGATACAGAGGTGATGCTGTGCGGTGTGTAGTGATACAGAGGTGATGCTCTGCGGTGTGTAGTGATACAGAGGTGATGCTCTGCGGTGTGTAATGATACAGAGGTGATGCTCTGCAGCCTTATTATAAAGGTGTGGTCCTGTGGGGTCTTGGAGTTCCTGTTCTGCCGGTGCAGGTATTTTGCAGATTATTGCCCCTGGGGTGACCGCTCCCTTTGACCCCGGCCCTCTGGGGCATTTCACAGCCGCTGATTCGCGCCTCACAGATTTGTTTTGGGATCTGGATAATTTGCGGAGGTTTCGGAGACGTGTGCTGCGCAATTCCTGCTCTCAGGTCACGTGATGCGATATTCAACGACTCCACACCGGAGGTTACAACCCCCATCATCCCACTAAAGAGTGCAGTCTCCTGCACACGAAGCGTCGTCATGTTACCCAGAGCGACCAATCACAGCGCAGCTCGCGCGTCAGAAGCTTCTGGAAACACGAAAGCTGCATTGTGATTATGGAAAAGAAGGTCTGTTTTACTGTGAGCTAGATGCTTGCTGTCTGTGAATGGGAACATTCATTATTTACATCCAGAGGTTAAAAACTGTCCTGACCTAATGAATCTTACATCTGATACATTGTAACAAATCCTCAGCTGTGAGAAGTGTTTTCCGGACTGATTCAGGAATGATGAGGAATTGGAAGGAAAGTTTATTAGGAAGTTGCAGAAGTTTTCATTGTAGACGAATGACATAAAACCTGGTGTATGGCGCCGCTTATACTGGGGGCAGACCATTGGATCAGCGGACGTGTTAGAGCCCCTGCCGTCCCCCATACACATTACATGGTGGTCCGCTAGATCCAGTGGCCCCTGAGGGCCCCTCCCTGTACTGGATCCTATCACTACTATTCCTCTACAGATGTGGCCCCCAACCTGTGTGAGACGGTCACCCTGTTACTCCCATCCTTCTATCCAGGTCTCCAATTCCTTGTCTGAAGAGCTAGCACTCTATGCAATAACCGTAGCGACCAATCCGAATCCAGATCTCCCTGTAACTAGGGTATGAAACAATGTATCAGGTGTTGCCGTGGAGACGGGTGATTACACCGGTATGTGACACGCTGGTGTGGTGCGCCGGGCGTGTAGTAACGGTGGCTCCGTGGCCGCCGTCACCCTATCGCTGCCCCGTTACTTCCCCACCCACCTACCTCCGGGAAGGCTGAGGGGGCCGCACGGTTTGCTGATCACGTCGTTCCCATCCACAAATATCTTCTTGGTGCACAACCGCCACAAGCCGAAATGCGCCATCTGGCAGGGCTCCTCGTGGTTGTCCACTTTGGGGCTCATGACGGCCCAGTGGTCACTCATCACGGCGGCCAACATCAGGGACATCCCGACCAGGATGATGCAGAAGGTGATCCGGATCTTCAGGGCTTTGAGGTCGTTCATGGCGGGGGTCTCGTGGTGAGTTTGTCCTGTCGTCTCCTCCGCTCGCGTGTGTCTGAGGCTGGAGCTGAGATTGGAGATGACACTGGGACGGGCCCCGCAGCTGTTGGGATCTGTCAGTGTAGGTTACACACGGAGCAGGGGCTCCTGGGAAGTTCTATTATTGTTGGTTTTCTTGCTGTAAATAATGACGTCGCCGCTTCCTGCTGTTTGTTTATCGTTATTGCGCCATTCTTTATGGTAATAAGTCGCCGTTTTCAGGGTGGGGGGGGGCAGAGCTTTATTGGGAAGGGTTTGTGCCCCTCAATGCTGAGAGAAACTTCATCAAAATAAAAATATCTCCAAAAATGTCAGGGAATTGTAACGGCCGGAGTGGGCACACGTATGTGGGCAGGGCCGGGGAGGGGTGCCTGTGACTGGCACCGATGTCATCTACGTAGGTGTAGACGGGTGACAATGGTGCGGCATGACATATCTGCTGGGTGACAACCGTGTCGAGAGCCGGGAGCCTGGGTCAGGGGTGCCTATGTTTAGTGATAATGACTGGTGGGCTCCTATGTCAAGTGGTGGGCACCTATATTAATTCAAGTGATGGGCATCTATATTAATTCAAGTGGTGGGCACCTATATTAATTCCTCGAGTTGATATTGGGTGATGAGCTCTGGTATTGGGCTATGTTGAGTGATGAGGGTCTCCCCAGGGTGATGGGCTTCTGGGTTGGGTTATAGGAGCCTATGTCAAGTGAAGGGCATCTACATTGGCAGTAGGGCACCTATGATATAGTGGTGGGTACCTATATTAATTCCTCGAGATGATATTGGGTGATGAGCTCTGGTATTGGGCTATGTTGAGTGATGAGGGTCTCTCCAGGGTGATGGGCATTTGGGTTATAGGAGCCTATGTCAAGTGAAGGGCATCTACATTGGCGGTAGGGCACCTATGATATAGTGATGGGCACCTATATAAATAAAGTCCTGGGAGATCATATTGGGTGACAGCCCCTCACATTGAGTGGTGGGTTACGGGGGTGTATGGTGAGTGGTGGTCCGCTATATCTGGTGTTAGGGGTTAGTATATAGGGTTATGGGGAACGGGTATATATATATCTATATATCCTGTGGACCCCTTCCTGTCTTGCACGCGTCCCTCTTCAGGAGTCCTTGCCCTCAGATAACCCACCTGAAGACCCCGAGTTCTGGGCTGTTCCCTGAGATCCTGGAGCCGGTACTGAGCGGTCCCGGGGCAGGTGAATTACCATTATGTGCCCCCCTGGGTCACCTCGGCTCTGGGTGAGGTCCTGCTGTGACTCTGTGGGTATGAGATGGCACTGCAGACTCCTCTCAGGACTGGGTCATCATTACTGACCCCTCTGCCAGCTCACCTCCCCCTCCCCCTCCTGAAGACGCCTGTCCGAGCCCACCAGATGTCTCACTGCTCAGGATGATGTGGGGGTGGACATCACACTGCCCTACCGATTATATTACATGTCCCAGCTGCTGTGTAGTATGAGGTTCTGCAGCAGCTGAGGTGTGTTATGAGGTTCTGCAGCAGCTGAGAAGTGTATTATGAGGTTCTGCAGCAGCTGAGGTGAGTATTATGAGGTTCTGCAGCAGCTGAGGTGTGTATTATGTGGTTCTGCAGCAGCTGCTGTGTATTATGAGGTTCTGCAGCAGCTGAGGTGTGTATTATGAGGTTCTGCAGCAGCTGAGGTGTGTATTATGAGGTTCTGCAGCAGCTGAGGTGTGTAGTATGAGGTACTGCAGCAGCTGAGGTGTGTGTTATGAGGTTTTGCCTCAACTGAGGTGTGTGTTATGAGGTTCTGCCGCAGCTGAGGTGTGTATTATGTGGTTCTGCAGCAGCTGCTGTGTATTATGAAGTTCTGCAGCAGCTGAGGTGTGTATTATGAGGTTCTGCAGCAGCTGAGGTGAGTATTATGAGGTTCTGCAGCAGCTGAGGTGTATATTATGCGGTTCAGCAGCTGAGGTGTGTATTATGAGGTTCTGCCGCAACTGAGGTGTGTATTATGAGGTTCTGCAGCAGCTGTGTGTATTATGAAATTCTGCAGCAGCTGAGATGTGTTATGAGGTTCTGCAGCAGCTGAGGTGTGTGTTATGAGGTTCTGCAGCAGCTGAGGTGTGTATTATGCGGTTCAGCAGCTGAGGTGTGTATTATGAGGTTCTGCAGCAACTGAGGTGTGTGTTATGAGGTTCTGCAGCAGCTGAGGTGTGTGTTATGAGGTTCTGCAGCAGCTGAGGTGTGTGTTATGAGGTTCTGCAGCAGCTGAGGTGTGTATTATGCGGTTCAGCAGCTGAGGTGTGTATTATGAGGTTCTGCAGCAACTGAGGTGTGTATTATGGGGTTCTGCAGCAGCCGAGGTGTGTTTATGAGGTTCTGCAGCAGCTGAGGTTTATATTGTGAGGTTCTGCAGCAGCTGAGGTGTATATTATGAGGTTCTGCAGCAGCTGAGGTGTGTATTATTAGGTCCCGTGTTCTCCTCTCCTCTGGCCTCATTTCGTAATCTGATAATATCTCCCAGGAGGCCACATGTCTGAGTCACAGCTGCCCCCCTCCCCAATCTAAATCCGCCTCAGCCCAGATAGATGGAGAAAACAGCTGAGACTCCTGCAGACCGGATACAGAACTGACCCGAAACCGGAGTCCTCCCGTGTGTATGGGGAGGATGGAGGCTGCAGTGATGTCATCACACTGGAGCAGTGACGTCATACAATACATATGTCACCCACCCAACATCAATGATGTCCATACCGCCCAACCGTCCTGGATTCAGCGGGACAGTCTGGATTTTGGGCAGTGTTCGGCTGTCCCGGGCGGAGGGTGGCATGTCCCGGACTCCCGGCGTCAACTGAATCTGTGTCCTTCAGGATGCAGATACAGTTGAACCCAATGCTGAAGCATGGAACCGTCACCTCCCTGCGTCAGCATTAGTACAGACACTGAGCCCGGGGAGGCCCTTGACGTTACTGTCCATATAAGGACTGTGACGTCAGTAGCTCCTCCCGGAGCGGATCCCCGGCCAGAGTGTGGCCGATGCTCTGGCTGGGCATGCCGCCCCTAGAGGGAGTCCCAATGGCTACTTGGGGGATAGCGCTGTCTACAGGGGGGTGACACTTTCTTTAAGGGGATATGTGGGCGCTGGCACTAGGGGCAGCTAAAGGGGCATTATACTGTGTGGGGGCATTATACTGTATGGGGGAAGCTATAGGGCATTATGCTGTATGGGGGAATTTGTTTTGGCATTATACTTTATGGGGGCATCTGTGTGGGCATTATGCTGCATGGTGGCAGCTATGGGAGCATTTTACTGTATGGGGCAGCTATGGAGGCATTATACTGTACGGGGCAGCTGTGGGGCATTATAATGTATGAGGCAGCTATGGAGGCATTATACTGTATGGAGCAGCTGTGGGGCATTATACTGTATGAGGCAGCTATGGGGGGCAATATACTGTATGGGGCAGCTGTGGGGCATTATATTGTATGGGGCAGCTATGGGGGCATTATACTGTATGGGGCAGCTGTGGGGCATTATACTGTATGGGGAAGCTGTGGGGGCAATATACTGTATGGGGGCAGCTGTGGAGGCATTATACTGTATGTGGCAGCTGCAGGGGTATTATACTGTATGGGGGCATTATACTGTGGGGCAGCTGTGAGGCATTATACTGTATGGGGGCAGCTAAGGAGGCATTATACTGTACGGGGGCATTATACTGTATGGGGCAGCTGTGGGGCATTATACTGTATGGGGCAGCTGTGGGGCATTATACTGTATGGGGAAGCTGTGGGGCATTATACTGTATGGGGAAGCTGTGGGGGCAATATACTGTATGGGGGCAGCTGTGGAGGCATTATACTGTATGGGGCAGCTGCAGGGGTATTATACTGTATGGGGCAGCTGCTGGGGCATTATACTGTATGGGGCAGCTGCAGGGGCATTATACTGTATGGGGCAGCTGCGGGGGCATTATACTGTATGGGGCAGCTGCGGGGGCATTATACTGTGGGGCAGCTGTGAGGCATTATACTGTATGGTGGCAGTTATGGGGCATTATACCATGTGGGCTGAATCAAGTGTGTATGGGCGGGAATTGGGCGGGATTAGAGGCGTGACTTAAAAGAAAAAAAAAATTGGTGCGCTAAGCATCGGTTGACCTTCTTTGCGTTACTTGAAAGTTGGGAAGTATGAAGATGTCACATGACGCAGCCGTCACCCACCATCAATGACGTCACATGAGCTGTAACGGCAGACATATTTGTTGTCACCCAGCTTTCTTAAGAACGGACATAACTAAGAAAAGATTAAATAGAAATGTTAACATGAAATTTTTAGGAGAGCTCCGCCTTCTGCGATGACCTCATCACTTATTACACTGTGGCTCTTATGTCACTGTGGGGGCCCCAGGGTCTAGGACCCGGTTCTGATTATAACGCCTTCCTCCTGGGTGTGTCCCTTTTTTCAGGGCATGGTTCTGATAACCCCTTCCTCCTGGGTGTGTCTCTTTTCTCAGGGCCCGATTCTGATGATAACCCCTTCCTCCTGGGTGTGTCTCTTTTCTCAGGGCCCTGTTCTGATGATAACCCCTTCCTCCTGGGTGTGTCTCTTTTCTCAGGGCCCGGTTCTGATGATAACCCCTCCCCCTGGGTGTGTCCCTTTTCTCAGGACCCGGTTCTGATGATAACCCCTCCCCCTGGGTGTGTCCCTTTTCTCAGGGCCCGGTTCTGATGATAACCCCTCCCCCTGGGTGTGTCCCTTTTCTCAGGACCCGGTTCTGATGATAACCCCTTCCTCCTGGGTGTGTCTCTTTTCTCAGGGCCCTGTTCTGATGATAACCCCTTCCTCCTGGGTGTGTCCCTTTTCTCAGGGCCCGATTCTGATGATAACCCCTTTCTCCTGGGTGTGTCCCTTTTCTCAGGGCCCGATTCTGATGATAACCCCTTTCTCCTGGGTGTGTCCCTTTTCTCAGGGCCCGGTTCTGATGATAACCCCTTCCTCCTGGGTGTGTCTCTTTTCTCAGGACCCGATTCTGATGATAACCCCTCCCCCTGGGTGTGTCTCTTTTCTCAGGGCCCTGTTCTGATGATAACCCCTTCCTCCTGGGTGTGTCCCTTTTCTCAGGGCCCTATTCTGATGATAACCCCTTTCTCCTGGGTGTGTCCCTTTTCTCAGGGCCCGGTTCTGATGATAACCCCTTCCTCCTGGGTGTGTCTCTTTTCTCAGGACCCGATTCTGATGATAACCCCTCCCCCTGGGTGTGTCCCTTTTCTCAGGGCCCGATTCTGATAACCCCTTCCTCCTGGGTGTGTCTCTTTTCTCAGGGCCCGGTTCTGATGATAACCCCTTCCTCCTGGGTGTGTCTCTTTTCTCAGGGCCCGATGCTGTTGATAACCCCTCCCCCTGGGTGTGTCCCTTTTCTCAGGGCCCGGTGCTGATGATAACCCCTCCCCCTGGGTGTGTCCCTTTTCTCAGGGCCCGATTCTGATGATAACCCCTTCCTCCTGGGTGTGTCTCTTTTCTCAGGGCCCGGTTCTGATGATAACCCCTCCCCCTGGGTGTGTCCCTTTTCTCAGGGCCCGATTCTGATGATAACCCCTTCCCCTGGGTGTGTCGCTTTTCTCAGGGCCCGATTCTGATGATAACCCCTTCCTCCTGGATGTGTCTCTTTTCTCAGGGCCCGATTCTGATGATAACCCCTTCCTCCTGGGTGTGTCTCTTTTCTCAGGGCCCGATTCTGATGATAACCCCTCCCCCTGGGTGTGTCCCTTTTCTCAGGGCCCGATTCTGATGATAACCCCTTCCCCTGGGTGTGTCGCTTTTCTCAGGGCCCGATTCTGATGATAACCCCTTCCTCCTGGTTGTGTCTCTTTTCTCAGGGCCCGGTTCTGATGATAACCCCTTCCTCCTGGGTGTGTCTCTTTTCTCAGGGCCCTGTTCTGATGATAACCCCTTCCTCCTGGGTGTGTCTCTTTTCTCAGGGCCCGGTTCTGATGATAACCCCTCCCCCTGGGTGTGTCCCTTTTCTCAGGACCCGGTTCTGATGATAACCCCTCCCCCTGGGTGTGTCCCTTTTCTCAGGGCCCGATTCTGATGATAACCCCTTCCTCCTGGGTGTGTCCCTTTTCTCAGGGCCCGATTCTGATGATAACCCCTTTCTCCTGGGTGTGTCCCGTTTCTCAGGGCCCGGTTCTGATGATAACCCCTTCCTCCTGGGTGTGTCTCTTTTGTCAGGGCCCGGTTCTGATGATAACCCCTCCCCCTGGGTGTGTCCCTTTTCTCAGGGCCCGGTGCTGATGATAACCCCTCCCCCTGGGTGTGTCCCTTTTCTCAGGGCCCGATTCTGATGATAACCCCTTCCTCCTGGGTGTGTCTCTTTTCTCATTCATGGAGTTCTATACTGGGAACAGGTGTCGGGCTATCAGATGGCAGATTAGAGGATCACAGTGTGGGTGCCGGTGTTTATACGGTATCTCATCAGGTCGCGTCCGACCTCAGTGGTTGATGATAACCATCCCAGTGTGGAGAAAGACGCCATGACCGCGAGAAATGTGCGCACGTCTCCATCATGATCTCACCCCGACCGATCCTATAAGCGAGCTGTGATCATTACATACGAGACGCCAGGACGCAGCGCGGGGCCACTCTATAACTGGCGCACGGAGGCGGTGAGCGCTCTCTATATGCGGAGCCTCTCGTTTTGTATTGGATCCATTGTTTGAGGATGAGAATAAACGGCGCGCGATACCCGTGACATAATTACTATCTCTCCGGAGGACGATCAGCGTCGCGTTTTAGCCGGAAAATGGATTCATTTCACATCTATAAATCCAGATCTGTAGCCGCCGCGCTGCTTGTGTAACAATCCTAACCACGCTGATCAGGGGACTGACCCTGCGACGCTTCTCTTTACACCATGGGGTCACAGGGGTTAAAGGTCACTGACGTGCTCTGCACTGCGGGCGGTTATATGAGATAGAAAGAGGCCGATCAGATGTTTAGTAATAAGAGGAAGACGGGAGAGCAGACAACGGCTCAGCAGACAGTATCACACATGATAGGATTAGATACACGGCTCAGCAGACAGTATCACACATGATGGGGATTAGATACAGGGCTCAGCAGGCAGTATCACACATGATAGGATTAGATACAGCTCAGCAGACAGTATCACACATGATAGGATTAGATACACAGCTCAGCAGACAGTATCACACATGATAGGATTAGATACAGCTCAGCAGACAGTATCACACATGATAGGATTAGATACACGGCTCAGCAGAGAGTATCACACATGATGGGATCAGATACACGGCTCAGCAGACAGTATCACACAATATAGGATTAGATACACAGCTCAGCAGACAGTATCACACATGATAGGATTAGATACACAGCTCAGCAGACAGTATCACACATGACAGGATTAGATACACGGCTCAGCGGACAGTATCACACATGATAGGATTAGATACACAGCTCAGCAGACAGTATCACACATGATAGGATTAGATACAGGGCTCAGCAGACAGTATCACACATGATAGGATTAGATACACGGCTCAGCAGAGAGTATCACACATGATGGGATCAGATACACGGCTCAGCAGACAGTATCACACAATATAGGATTAGATACACAGCTCAGCAGACAGTATCACACATGATAGGATTAGATACACAGCTCAGCAGACAGTATCACACATGATGGGATCAGATACACAGCTCAGCAGACAGTATCACACATGACGGGATCAGATACACAGCTCAGCAGACAGTATCACACATGATGGGATCAGATACACAGCTCAGCAGACAGTATCACACATGATGGGGATTAGATACACAGCTCAGCAGGCAGTATCACACATGATAGGATTAGATACACGGCTCAGCAGACAGTATCACACATGATAGGATTAGATACACAGCTCAGCAGACAGTATCACACATGATAGGATTAGATACACCGCTCAGCTGACAGTATCACACATGATAGGATTAGATACACAGCTCAGCAGACAGTATCACACATGATAGGATTAGATACACGGCTCAGCAGACAGTATCACACATGATAGGATTAGATACACCGCTCAGCTGACAGTATCACACATGATAGGATTAGATACAGCTCAGCAGACAGTATCACACATGATAGGATTAGATACACAGCTCAGCAGACAGTATCACACATGATAGGATTAGATACAGCTCAGCAGACAGTATCACACATGATAGGATTAGATACACGGCTCAGCAGAGAGTATCACACATGATGGGATCAGATACACGGCTCAGCAGACAGTATCACACAATATAGGATTAGATACACAGCTCAGCAGACAGTATCACACATGATAGGATTAGATACACAGCTCAGCAGACAGTATCACACATGATGGGATCAGATACACAGCTCAGCAGACAGTATCACACATGATAGGATTAGATACACAGCTCAGCAGACAGTATCACACATGATAGGATTAGATACAGCTCAGCAGAGAGTATCACACATGATAGGATTAGATACACGGCTCAGAAGACAGTATCACACATGACAGGATTAGATACACGGCTCAGCAGACAGTATCACACATGATAGGATTAGATACACGGCTCAGCAGACAGTATCACACATGACAGGATTAGATACACAGCTCAGCAGACAGTATCACACATGACAGGATTAGATACACGGCTCAGCAGACAGTATCACACATGATAGGATTAGATACACAGCTCAGCAGACAGTATCACACATGATAGGATTAGAGACACAGCTCAGCAGACAGTATCACACATGATAGGATTAGATACACGGCTCAGCAGACAGTATCACACATGACAGGATTAGATACACGGCTCAGCAGACAGTATCACACATGATAGGATTAGATACACAGCTCAGCAGTCAGTATCACACATGATAGGATTAGATACACAGCTCAGCAGACAGTATCACACATGATAGGATTAGATACACAGCTCAGCAGACAGTATCACACAGGAGAGGATTATATACACAGTTCATCAGACAGTATCACACATGATAGGATTAGATACACGGCTCAGCAGACAGTATCACACAATATAGGATTAGATACATGGCTCAGCAGACAGTATCACACATGATAGGATTAGAAACACAGCTCAGCAGAGAGTATCACACATGATAGGATTAGATACACAGCTCAGCAGACTGTATCACACATGATAGGATTAGATACACAGCTCAGTAGACAGTATCACACATGATAGGATTAGATACAGCGTCTCAGCAGACAGTATCACACATGATATGATTAGATACACCTCTCAGCAGACAGTATCACACATGATAGGATTAGATACAGTGACTCAGCAGACAGTATCACACACGATAGGATTAGATACAGTGACTCAGCAGACCGTATCACACATGATAGGATTAGATACAGTGACTCAGCAGACAGTATCACACATGATAGGATTAGATACACAGCTCAGCAGACAGTATCACACATGACAGGATTAGATACACGGCTCAGCAGACAGTATCACACATGATAGGATTAGATACACAGCTCAGCAGATAGTATCACACATGATAGGATTAGATACACAGCTCAGCAGACAGTATCACACATGACAGGATTAGATACACAGCTTAGCAGACAATATCACACATGATAGGATTAGATACAGCTCAGCAGAGAGTATCACACATGATAGGATTAGATACACGGCTCAGAAGACAGTATCACACATGACAGGATTAGATACACGGCTCAGCAGACAGTATCACACATGATAGGATTAGATACAGTGACTCAGCAGACAGTATCACACACGATAGGATTAGATACAGTGACTCAGCAGACCGTATCACACATGATAGGATTAGATACAGTGACTCAGCAGACAGTATCACACATGATAGGATTAGATACACAGCTCAGCAGACAGTATCACACATGACAGGATTAGATACACGGCTCATCAGACAGTATCACACATGATAGGATTAGATACACAGCTCAGCAGACAGTATCACACATGACAGGATTAGATACACGGCTCAGCAGACAGTATCACACATGGCAGGATTAGATACACAGCTCAGCAGACAGTATCACACATGATAGAATTAGATACACAGCTCAGCAGACAGTATCACACATGATAGGATTAGATACAGTGACTCAGCAGAGAGTATCACAAATTATAGGATTAGATACACAGCTCAGCAGAGTATCACACATGATAGGATTAGATACACAGCTCAGCAGACAGTATCACACATGACAGGATTAGATACACAGCTCAGCAGACAGTATCACACATGATAGGATTAGACACACAGCTCAGCACACAGTATCACACATGATAGGATTAGATACACAGCTCAGCAGACAGTATCACACATGATAGGATCAGATACACAGCTCAGCAGACAGTATCACACATGATAGGATCAGATACACAGCTCAGCAGACAGTATCACACATGATAGGATTAGATACACAGCTCAGCAGACAGTATCACACATGATAGGATTAGATACACAGCTCAGCAGACCGTATCACACATGATAGGATTAGATACACAGCTCAGCAGATAGTATCACACATGATAGGATTAGATACAGGGGCTCAGCAGACAGTATCACACATGATAGGATTCGATACACAGCTCAGCAGACAGTATCACACATGATAGGATTAGATACACAGCTCAGCAGACAGTATCACACATGATAGGATTAGATACACCGCTCAGCAGACAGTATCACACATGATAGGATTAGATACACAGCTCAGCAGACAGTATCACACATGATAGGATTAGATACACAGCTCAGCAGACAGTATCACACAATATAGGATTAGATACACAGCTCAGCAGACAGTATCACACATGATAGGATTAGATACAGGGGCTCAGCAGACAGTATCACACATGATAGGATCAGATACACAGCTCAGCAGACAGTATCACACATGATAGGATTAGATACACCGCTCAGCAGACAGTATCACACATGATAGGATTAGACACACAGCTCAGCACACAGTATCACACATGATAGGATTAGATACACAGCTCAGCAGACAGTATCACACATGATAGGATTAGATACACAGCTCAGCAGACAGTATCACACATGATAGGATTAGATACAGGGGCTCAGCAGACAGTATCACACATGATGGGATCAGATACACAGCTCAGCAGACAGTATCACACATGATAGGATCAGATACACAGCTCAGCAGACAGTATCACACATGATAGGATTAGATACACGGCTCAGCAGACAGTATCACACATGATAGGATTAGATACACAGCTCAGCAGACAGTATCACACATGATAGGATCAGATACACCGCTCGGCAGACAGTATCACACATGATAGGATTAGATACACAGCTCAGCAGATAGTATCACACATGATAGGATTAGATACACAGCTCAGCAGATAGTATCACACATGATAGGATTAGATACACAGCTCAGCAGACAGTATCACACATGACAGGATTAGATACACAGCTTAGCAGACAATATCACACATGATAGGATTAGATACAGCTCAGCAGAGAGTATCACACATGATAGGATTAGATACACGGCTCTGAAGACAGTATCACACATGACAGGATTAGATACACGGCTCAGCAGACAGTATCACACATGATAGGATTAGATACACAGCTCAGCAGACAGTATCACACATGATAGGATTAGAGACACAGCTCAGCAGACAGTATCACACATGACAGGATTAGATATACAGCTCAGCAGACAGTATCACACATGATAGGATTAGATACACGGCTCAGCAGACAGTATCACACATGACAGGATTAGATACACGGCTCAGCAGACAGTATCACACATGATAGGATTAGATACACAGCTCAGCAGACAGTATCACACATGATAGGATTAGATACACAGCAGACAGTATCACACATGATAGGATTAGATACACGGCTCAGCAGACAGTATCACACATGACAGGATTAGATACACGGCTCAGCAGACAGTATCACACATAGGATTAGATACACAGCTCAGCAGTCAGTATCACACATGATAGGATTAGATACACAGCTCAGCAGACAGTATCACACATGATAGGATTAGATACACAGCTCAGCAGACAGTATCACACAGGAGAGGATTATATACACAGTTCATCAGACAGTATCACACATGATAGGATTAGATACACGGCTCAGCAGACAGTATCACACAATATAGGATTAGATACATGGCTCAGCAGACAGTATCACACATGATAGGATTAGAAACACAGCTCAGCAGAGAGTATCACACATGATAGGATTAGATACACAGCTCAGCAGACTGTATCACACATGATAGGATTAGATACACAGCTCAGTAGACAGTATCACACATGATAGGATTAGATACAGCGTCTCAGCAGACAGTATCACACATGATATGATTAGATACACCTCTCAGCAGACAGTATCACACATGATAGGATTAGATACAGTGACTCAGCAGACAGTATCACACACGATAGGATTAGATACAGTGACTCAGCAGACCGTATCACACATGATAGGATTAGATACAGTGACTCAGCAGACAGTATCACACATGATAGGATTAGATACACAGCTCAGCAGACAGTATCACACATGACAGGATTAGATACACGGCTCAGCAGACAGTATCACACATGATAGGATTAGATACACAGCTCAGCAGATAGTATCACACATGATAGGATTAGATACACAGCTCAGCAGACAGTATCACACATGACAGGATTAGATACACAGCTTAGCAGACAATATCACACATGATAGGATTAGATACAGCTCAGCAGAGAGTATCACACATGATAGGATTAGATACACGGCTCAGAAGACAGTATCACACATGACAGGATTAGATACACGGCTCAGCAGACAGTATCACACATGATAGGATTAGATACAGTGACTCAGCAGACTGTATCACACACGATAGGATTAGATACAGTGACTTAGCAGACCGTATCACACATGATAGGATTAGATACAGTGACTCAGCAGACAGTATCACACATGATAGGATTAGATACACAGCTCAGCAGACAGTATCACACATGACAGGATTAGATACACGGCTCATCAGACAGTATCACACATGATAGGATTAGATACACAGCTCAGCAGACAGTATCACACATGACAGGATTAGATACACGGCTCAGCAGACAGTATCACACATGACAGGATTAGATACACAGCTCAGCAGACAGTATCACACATGATAGAATTAGATACACAGCTCAGCAGACAGTATCACACATGATAGGATTAGATACAGTGACTCAGCAGAGAGTATCACAAATTATAGGATTAGATACAGCTCAGCAGAGAGTATCACACATGATAGGATTAGATATACGGCTCAGCAGACAGTATCACACATGATAGGATTAGATACACGGCTCAGCAGACAGTATCAGACATGATAGGATTAGATACACGGCTCAGCAGACAGTATCTCACATGGTAAGGTTAGGTACACAGCTCAGCAGACAGTATTACACATGATAGGATTAGATACACCGCTCAGCAGACAGTATTACACATGATAGGATTAGATACACCGCTCAGCAGACAGTGTCACACATGATAGGATTAGATACACGGCTCATCAGACAGTATGACACATGAAAGGATTAGATACACAGCTCAGCAGACAGTATCACACATGATAGGATTAGATACACAGCTCAGCAGACTATATCACAAATTATAGGATTAGATGCACAGCTCAGCAGAGAGTATCACACATGATAGGATTAGATACACAGCTCAGGAGACAGTATCACACAGGATAGGATTAGATACACAGCTCAGCAGAGAGTATCACACATAATATGATTAGATACACAGCTCAGCAGACAGTATCACAAATTACAAGATTAGATACATGGCTCATCAGACAGTATTACACATGATAGGATTAGATACACGGCTCAGCAGACAGTATCACACATGATAGGATTAGATACACAGCTCAGCAGACAGTATCACACATGACAGGATTAGATACACAGCTCAGCAGACAGTATCACAATATAGGATTAGATACACCGCTCATCAGACAGTATCACACATGACAGGATTAGATACACAGCTCAGCAGACAGTATCACACATGATAGGATTAGATACACGGCTCAGAAGACAGTATCACACAATATAGGATTAGATACACGGCTTAGCAGACAGTATCACACATGATAGGATTAGATACAGCTCAGCAGAGAGTATCACACATGATAGGATTAGATACACAGCTCAGCAGACAGTATTACACATAGGATTAGATACAGCTCAGCAGAGTATCACACATGATAGGATTAGATACACGGCTCAGCAGAGTATCACACATGATAGGATTAGATACACCGCTCAGCAGACAGTATCACACATGATAGGATTAGATACACCGCTCGGCAGACAGTATCACACATGATAGGATTAGATACACAGCTCAGCAGACAGTATCACACAGGATAGGATTAGATACACAGCTCCGCAGACAGTATCACACATGATAGGATTAGATACACAGCTCAGCAGACAGTATCACAAATTATTGGATTAGATACACGGCTCGGCAGAGAGTATCACACATGATAGGATTAGATACACGGCTCAGCAGACCGTATCACACGTGTTAGGATTAGATACATAGCTCAGCAGACAGTATCACACATGATAGGATTAGATACACAGCTCAGCAGAGTATCACACATGATAGGATTAGATACATCACTCAGCAGACAGTATCACACATGATAGGAATAGATACACAGCTCAGCAGACAGTATCACACATGATAGGATTAGATACACAGCTCAGCAGACAGTATCACACATGATAGGATTAGATACACAGCTCAGCAGACAGTATCACACATGATAGGATTAGATACACAGCTCAGCAGTCAGTATCACACATGATAGGATTAGATACACAGCTCAGCAGAAAGTATCACACATGATAGGATTAGATACACAGCTCAGCAGACAGTATCACACAGGATAGGATTAGATACACAGCTCAGCAGACAGTATCACACATGATAGGATTAGATACAGGACTCAGCAGAGAGTATCACACATGATAGGATTAGATACACAGCTCAGCAGACAGTATCAGACATGATAGGATTAGATACACAGCTCAGCAGACAGTATCACAAATTATTGGATTAGATACACGGCTCGGCAGAGAGTATCACACATGATAGGATTAGATACACGGCTCAGCAGACCGTATCACACGTGATAGGATTAGATACATAGCTCAGCAGACAGTATCACACATGATAGGATTAGATACACAGCTCAGCAGACAGTATCACACATGATAGGATTAGATACACAGCTCAGCAGACAGTATAACACATGATAGGAATAGATACACAGCTCAGCAGACAGTATCACACAATATAGGATTAGATACACGGCTCAGCAGACAGTATAACACAATATAGGATTAGATACACGGCTCAGCAGACAGTATCACACATGATAGGATTAGATACACGGCTCAGCAGACAGTATCACACATGATAGGATTAGATACACGGCTCAGCAGACAGTATCACAAATTATAGGATTAGATACACAGCTCAGCAGAGAGTATCACACATGATAGGTTTAGATACACGGCTCAGCAGACAGTATCACAAATTATAGGATTAGATACACAGCTCAGCAGAGAGTCACACATGATAGGTTTAGATACACAGCTCAGCAGACAGTATCACACATGACAGGATTAGATACACAGCTCAGCAGACAGTATCACACAATATAGGATTAGATACACGGCTCAGCAGACAGTATCACACAATATAGGATTAGATACACAACTCAGCAGACAGTATCACACATGATAGGATTAGATACACGGCTCAGCAGAGCATCACACATGATAGGATTAGATACACAGCTCAGCAGACAGTATCACACATGATAGGATTAGATACACCGCTCGGCAGACAGTATCACACATGATAGGATTAGATACACAGCTCAGCAGACAGTATCACACATGATAGGATTAGATACACCGCTCGGCAGACAGTATCACACATGATAGGATTAGATACACCGCTCGGCAGACAGTATCACACATGATAGGATTAGATACACAGCTCAGCAGACAGTATCACACAGGATAGGATTAGATACACAGCTCCGCAGACAGTATCACACATGATAGGATTAGATACACAGCTCAGCAGACAGTATCACAAATTATTGGATTAGATACACGGCTCGGCAGAGAGTATCACACATGATAGGATTAGATACACGGCTCAGCAGACCGTATCACACAGGATAGGATTAGATACACAGGTCAGCAGACAGTATCACACATGATAGGATTAGATACAGGACTCAGCAGACAGTATCACACATGATAGGATTAGATACACTGCTCAGCAGACAGTATTACACATGATAGGATTAGATACACAGCTCAGCAGACAGTATCACACATGATAGGATTAGATACACAGCTCAGCAGACAGTATCACACATGATAGGATTAGATACATGGCTCAGCAGAAAGTATCACACATGATAGGATTAGATACACGTCTCAGCAGACCGTATCACACAGGATAGGATTAGATACACAGCTCAGCAGACAGTATCACACATGATAGGATTAGATACAGGACTCAGCAGACAGTATCACACATGATAGGATTAGATGCACAGCTCAGCAGACAGTATCAGACATGATAGGATTAGATACACAGCTCAGCAGACAGTATCACACATGAAAGGATTAGATACAGCTCAGCAGACAGTATCACACATGATAGGATTAGATACACAGCTCAGCAGACAGAATCACACAGGATAGGATTAGATACACAGCTCAGCAGACAGTATCACACAATATAGGATTTGATACACGGCTCAGCAGACAGTATCACACATGATAGGATTAGATACACGGCTCAGTAGACAGTATCACAAATTATAGGATTAGATACACAGCTCAGCAGATAGTATCACACATGACAGGATTAGATACACGGCTCAGCAGACAGTATCACACATGACAGGATTAGATACACAGCTCAGGAGACAGTATCACACAGGATAGGATTAGATACGTGGCTCAGCAGAGTATCACACATGATAGGATTAGATACACCGCTCGGCAGACAGTATCACACATGATAGGATTAGATACACCGCTCAGCAGACAGTATCACACATGATAGGATTAGATACACCGCTCGGCAGACAGTATCACACATGATAGGATTAGATACACAGCTCAGCAGACAGTATCACACAGGATAGGATTAGATACACAGCTCTGCAGACAGTATCACACATGATAGGATTAGATACACAGCTCAGCAGACAGTATCACACATGATAGGATTAGATACACAGCTCAGCAGACAGTATCACACATGATAGGATTAGATACACCGCTCAGCAGACAGTATCACACATGATAGGATTAGATACACAGCTCAGCAGACAGTATCACACATGATAGGATTAGATACACCGCTCAGCAGACAGTATCACACATGATAGGATTAGATACACAGCTCAGCAGACAGTATCACACATGATAGGATTAGATACACAGCTCAGCAGACAGTATCACACAATATAGGATTAGATACACAGCTCAGCAGACAGTATCACACATGATAGGATTAGATACACAGCTCAGCAGACAGTATCACACATGATAGGATTAGATACACAGCTCAGCAGACAGTATCACACATGATAGGATTAGATACAGGGGCTCAGCAGACAGTATCACACATGATGGGATCAGATACACAGCTCAGCAGACAGTATCACACATGATAGGATCAGATACACAGCTCAGCAGACAGTATCACACATGATAGGATTAGATACACGGCTCAGCAGACAGTATCACGCATGATAGGATTAGATACACAGCTCGGCAGACAGTATCACACATGATAGGATCAGATACACCGCTCGGCAGACAGTATCACACATGATAGGATTAGATACACCTCTCAGCAGACAGTATCACACATGATAGGATTAGATACAGTGACTCAGCAGACAGTATCACACACGATAGGATTAGATACAGTGACTCAGCAGACCGTATCACACATGATAGGATTAGATACAGTGACTCAGCAGACAGTATCACACATGATAGGATTAGATACACAGCTCAGCAGACAGTATCACACATGACAGGATTAGATACACGGCTCAGCAGATAGTATCACACATGATAGGATTAGATACAGGGGCTCAGCAGACAGTATCACACATGATAGGATTCGATACACAGCTCAGCAGACAGTATCACACATGATAGGATTAGATACACCGCTCAGCAGACAGTATCACACATGATAGGATTAGATACACAGCTCAGCAGACAGTATCACACATGATAGGATCAGATACACAGCTCAGCAGACAGTATCACACATGATAGGATTAGATACAGTGACTCAGCAGACCGTATCACACATGATAGGATTAGATACACAGCTCAGCAGATAGTATCACACATGATAGGATTAGATACAGGGGCTCAGCAGACAGTATCACACATGATAGGATTCGATACACAGCTCAGCAGACAGTATCACACATGATAGGATTAGATACACCGCTCAGCAGACAGTATCACACATGATAGGATTAGATACACAGCTCAGCAGACAGTATCACACATGATAGGATTAGATACACCGCTCAGCAGACAGTATCACACATGATAGGATTAGATACACAGCTCAGCAGACAGTATCACACATGATAGGATTAGATACACAGCTCAGCAGACAGTATCACACAATATAGGATTAGATACACAGCTCAGCAGACAGTATCACACATGATAGGATTAGATACACAGCTCAGCAGACAGTATCACACATGATAGGATTAGATACACAGCTCAGCAGACAGTATCACACATGATAGGATTAGATACAGGGGCTCAGCAGACAGTATCACACATGATGGGATCAGATACACAGCTCAGCAGACAGTATCACACATGATAGGATCAGATACACAGCTCAGCAGACAGTATCACACATGATAGGATTAGATACACGGCTCAGCAGACAGTATCACACATGATAGGATTAGATACACAGCTCGGCAGACAGTATAACACATGATAGGATCAGATACACCGCTCGGCAGACAGTATCACACATGATAGGATTAGATACACCTCTCAGCAGACAGTATCACACATGATAGGATTAGATACAGTGACTCAGCAGACAGTATCACACACGATAGGATTAGATACAGTGACTCAGCAGACCGTATCACACATGATAGGATTAGATACAGTGACTCAGCAGACGGTATCACACATGATAGGATTAGATACACAGCTCAGCAGACAGTATCACACATGACAGGATTAGATACACGGCTCAGCAGACAGTATCACACATGATAGGATTAGATACACAGCTCAGCAGATAGTATCACACATGATAGGATTAGATACACAGCTCAGCAGACAGTATCACACATGACAGGATTAGATACACAGCTTAGCAGACAATATCACACATGATAGGATTAGATACAGCTCAGCAGAGAGTATCACACATGATAGGATTAGATACACGGCTCAGAAGACAGTATCACACATGACAGGATTAGATACACGGCTCAGCAGACAGTATCACACATGATAGGATTAGATACAGTGACTCAGCAGACAGTATCACACACGATAGGATTAGATACAGTGACTCAGCAGACCGTATCACACATGATAGGATTAGATACAGTGACTCAGCAGACAGTATCACACATGATAGGATTAGATACACAGCTCATCAGACAGTATCACACATGACAGGATTAGATACACGGCTCATCAGACAGTATCACACATGATAGGATTAGATACACAGCTCAGCAGACAGTATCACACATGAGAGGATTAGATACACGGCTCAGCAGACAGTATCACACATGACAGGATTAGATACACAGCTCAGCAGACAGTATCACACATGATAGAATTAGATACACAGCTCAGCAGACAGTATCACACATGATAGGATTAGATACAGTGACTCAGCAGAGAGTATCACAAATTATAGGATTAGATACACAGCTCAGCAGACAGTATCACACAGGAGAGGATTAGATACACAGCTCAGCAGACAGTATCACACATGATAGGATTAGATACAAAGCTCAGCAGACAGTATCACTCATGACACGATTAGATACACAGCTCAGCAGACAGTATCACACATGATAGGATTAGACACACAGCTCAGCACACAGTATCACACATGATAGGATCAGATACACAGCTCAGCAGACAGTATCACACATGATAGGATCAGATACACGGCTCAGCAGACAGTATCACACATGATAGGATTAGATACAGTGAGTCAGCAGACCGTATCACACATGATAGGATTAGATACAGGGGCTCAGCAGACAGTATCACACATGATAGGATTCGATACACAGCTCAGCAGACAGTATCACACATGATAGGATTAGATACACCGCTCAGCAGACAGTATCACACATGATAGGATTAGATACACAGCTCAGCAGACAGTATCACACATGATAGGATTAGATACACAGCTCAGCAGACAGTATCACACATGATAGGATTAGATACAGTGAGTCAGCAGACCGTATCACACATGATAGGATTAGATACAGGGGCTCAGCAGACAGTATCACACATGATAGGATTCGATACACAGCTCAGCAGACAGTATCACACATGATAGGATTCGATACACCGCTCAGCAGACAGTATCACACATGATAGGATTAGATACACAGCTCAGCAGACAGTATCACACATGATAGGATTAGATACACCGCTCAGCAGACAGTATCACACATGATAGGATTAGATACACAGCTCAGCAGACAGTATCACACATGATAGGATTAGATACACAGCTCAGCAGACAGTATCACACAATATAGGATTAGATACACAGCTCAGCAGACAGTATCACACATGATAGGATTAGATACAGGGGCTCAGCAGACAGTATCACACATGATGGGATCAGATACACAGCTCAGCAGACAGTATCACACATGATAGGATTAGATACAGCTCAGCAGAGAGTATCACACATGATAGGATTAGATACGCGGCTCAGCAGAGTATCACACATGATAGGATTAGATACACAGCTCAGCAGACAGTATCACACATGATAGGATTAGATACACCGCTCAGCAGACAGTATCACACATGATAGGATTAGATACACCGCTCGGCAGACAGTATCACACATGATAGGATTAGATACACAGCTCAGCAGACAGTATCACACAGGATAGGATTAGATACACAGCTCCGCAGACAGTATCACACATGATAGGATTAGATACACAGCTCAGCAGACTGTATCACACATGATAGGATTAGATACACAGCTCAGCACACAGTATCACACATGATAGGATTAGATACGCAGCTCAGCAGACAGTATCACACATGATAGGATTAGATACAGGGGCTCAGCAGACAGTATCACACATGATAGGATTAGATACACAGCTCAGCAGACAGTATCACACATGATAGGATTAGATACACGGCTCAGCAGACAGTATCACACATGATAGGATTAGATACACAGCTCAGCAGACAGTATCACACATGATAGGATCAGATACACAGCTCAGCAGACAGTATCACACATGATAGGATTAGATACAGGGGCTCAGCAGACAGTATCACACATGATAGGATTAGATACACAGCTCAGCAGACAGTATCACACATGATAGGATTAGATACACAGCTCAGCAGATAGTATCACACATGATAGGATTAGATACACAGCTCAGCAGACAGTATCACACATGACAGGATTAGATACAGCTCAGCAGAGAGTATCACACATGATAGGATTAGATACACGGCTCAGAAGACAGTATCACACATGACAGGATTAGATACACGGCTCAGCAGACAGTATCACACATGATAGGATTAGAGACACAGCTCAGCAGACAGTATCACACATGATAGGATTAGATACACGGCTCAGCAGACCGTATCACACATGACAGGATTAGATACACGGCTCAGCAGACAGTATCACACATGATAGGATTAGATACACAGCTCAGCAGTCAGTATCACACATGATAGGATTAGATACACAGCTCAGCAGACAGTATCACACATGATAGGATCAGATACACAGCTCAGCAGACAGTATCACACATGATAGGATTAGATACACGGCTCAGCAGACAGTATCACACATGATAGGATTAGAAACACAGCTCAGCAGAGAGTATCACACATGATAGGATTAGATACACAGCTCAGCAGACTGTATCACACATGATAGGATTAGATACACAGCTCAGTAGACAGTATCACACATGATAGGATTAGATACAGCGTCTCAGCAGACAGTATCACACATGATATGATTAGATACACCTCTCAGCAGACAGTATCACACATGATAGGATTAGATACAGTGACTCAGCAGACCGTATCACACACGATAGGATTAGATACAGTGACTCAGCAGACCGTATCACACATGATAGGATTAGATACAGTGACTCAGCAGACAGTATCACACATGATAGGATTAGATACACAGCTCAGCAGACAGTATCACACATGATAGGATTAGATACAGTGACTCAGCAGAGAGTATCACACATGATAGGATTAGATACACAGCTCAGCAGACAGTATCACACATGATAGGATTAGATACTCAGCTCAGCAGACAGTATCACACATGATAGGATTAGATACACGGCTCAGCCGACAGTATCACACATGATAGGATTAGATACACGGCTCAGCAGGCAGTATCACACATGATAGGATTAGATACACAGCTCAGTAGACAGTATCACACATGATAGGATTAGATACAGTGACTCAGCAGACCGTATCACACATGATAGGATTAGATACACAGTTTAGCAGACAGTATCACACATGATAGGATTAGATACACAGCTCAGCAGACAGTATCACACATGATAGGATTAGATACTCAGCTCAGCAGACAGTATCACACATGACAGGATTAGATACACGGCTCAGCAGACAGTATCACACATGATAGGATTAGATACACAGCTCAGCAGACAGTGTCACACATGATAGGATTAGATACACAGCTCAGCAGACAGTATCACACATGATAGGATTAGATACACAGCTCAGCAGACAGTATCACACATGATAGGATTAGATACACAGCTCATAACACAGTATCACACATGATAGGATTAGATACAGTGACTCAGCAGACCGTATCACACATGATAGGATTAGATACACAGCTCAGCAGACCGTATCACACATGATAAGATTAGATACACAGTTCAGCAGACCGTATCACACATGATAGGATTAGATACACAGCTCAGCAGACAGTATCACACATGATAGGATTAGATACACAGCTCAGCAGCCCGTATCACCTATAAGAGGCTTAGATACAGGAACATTTGTGTGTACAGGTCAGTAAGTTTGTGCCCCCTGCAGGCGCAGTAAATAAACATTCGCTTGGACACACAGAACTTGGAAATATTCTTTAAAAACACAACAATGCAGGAAAGACCCTTCCAAAATCACAAACCCCTCCAGGTGGGGACATATTGCTGTGTTAACCCTTTGCTGCATTCTGTCGGGAGCCTTTGTGGCCGGGGTCCGGGTCCGTGTTACTGTAGGAAGCGCCTCTTATCTGGAGACATCATGGATTTGATCGCCGGCCCATCACCCTGACCCGGTTCTCAGCGTTGTCTGGGGGATAGGAGCTTTGATGAAATATGTTCCTCTTGTCCTACAGACCCAGCCATTGACCTTCCTGGCCCGAACCCCCGGGGGCCACAGTGTAGAAGTCCATAATATGCCCGGCAGGGATGATGTAATGGAGAATGATCCCAGTTCTGCTTCTTGAGGGTTGTGTTGTAGGAACCTGAAGCATCTCCATGGTGCAACCTTGTCCATATATAATGTAATGGGACTGTCCACGTGTCTCTTCTGTAGACGGTGGTGGAGTTGACTCTTCCAATTTGTTTAAGATCCGGACAGTGGACCTCAATGTCCTTATGTAGAACATCACAATGGATTTTGTGGTTTCCACCTCGACAGGTTTCGGAAGATCACAGTGTAGGACTTTACCAATATAAAGGAGGCAATGGAGATTACGAAGTCTCTAGACCACATGATCTGCTGGCATTCCTGAGTTTTTAAGGGTATTGGTTGATCATTGTCTTAGAGGTTTGGCCACAATCAATAGTGGAGAAGACCTTCGAGTTGGGTGGTTGGCAAGACCTATTTGGCACAGAAGACGTATTTCTAGTTCCTTAAGACTTCCCACTACGATCACATTGATATGGACGTTGTCAACATAGATATATTGATTCGACCCAAGACTTCTTCAAGACGCGGCACTGGCATGGCCGCAAGTTGTGGTGAATTGGTTGAGAAATACGAATGTTGACCAAACCCATGGCTACCATAACTAATGAGGGAGCCCTTAATGATGGTGGTTGGACTAACTGGAGGTAGAGATGATGGGTTTACTGATATTTAATGATTATTAATGGCCGACTGGGAATTTAGTAAGGCATTCTCCTCAAGACGAAGGAGAACTTCACACGGGTGGGATGCAGGACCCCTATCACCCCGATACTTATTCAAGTTTTAGTCAATGATATGTTTAGTTTAAGGACTAGCTTATAGTAGCAGCACTGACCCTAATACAAGTTTATGACTCCTTCAAGATTATGGTCGAATTTCCAGCCAAGCCCATGAGGGACCTAAGTGGTGTTGGGTTGGAAGGGCTAATTTTGAGGACCATGAATAGACCTAAGAGGTGGTGGGTTGGAAGGGCTAATTTTGAGGACCGTGAATATAACAACACTTAACGGAGACTCATGGTCAAAGCAATATTGTTATGAACTATTTAAGGAGTCCTATCATTTGTGAGCCGTTGTAAAGTTATTTTTGCCATAGGTTCTGATTGCCTGGGTCAGGAGGCTGCATGTAAAGCAACATTAATTTGGTATGTGTTTTGATGTGGTAAAAAAGTTGTACTTGTGGTCGAAAACATTTGTTTTGATGGATGGAAATGACTTAAAGGGTATGAACACAAAAAATAGTCTTGAATAAAAATAAATCCTTTTGTGTATAGAGCTTCTATACAAACCTATGTGTCTCCATGGTTACAGACTACAAACAATCCTGTGTAGTCAGATCCTGCATTTAAACTCTGTCCCCTACTTCAGATAGAAGGGAGTAAGAGTGCAGAATCAGACTACACATGTTTCGTTTGTAGTCTTTTTCCACGAAGACACATAGGTCTGCATAGGTGCTGTATACGAAAAACGGAAAAAACTTCTAATCAAGGCTATTTTCACAGTTGCTTCATTTTTAATTTGAGATATATTGGCACATTAAATTAAATGGTTGCCAAAGTGTTCATGCCCTTCATTGTGTACATAAGTCCCATACAACAGTTTTGTCATTGATTAACAGTCGTGTTGTTTATAACAGTCCGATCAGATTCTAAATTACTTACAAAAATTAACAAGCAAGACGGGGTTCTGTGAAGAGGCCAAATATTGTCCCCGGTTGGTGCCACCGTCATCTCACCAGTTCAATATCTATTTAATAATATTAGAAATCCAATACTGTATCCAAACAAGTTCTCCATCTGACCTGGATTTTTTGCGCGTATTTTTGGGATTCTTGTTATTAATGGCTTATTTGTGGATTTCGGCTCTCGCTATCGAATTTCCACTCATTCTTCCCCTCTCTATTGTCTGACCTGAAGACCAAAGTGCATTACTTTATAGTAGGGAGGGAAGGGTAAAACATCACACGAATGTGGGGTCAATCTTTACCCCATTGCGGTGCCACTTTTTCCTCTATGTACACCAGATGCCTGGAATCCTGCCTACCCCATCCTAATCCTTCTGAACTCTTTATCCAAATGTAACACTGGTTGGAGTCATGATCCCCAACCCTGGCCGACCCCTCCCATATTCTATCCATCAGGGTAATAAGCTTTGGTCAAACAGGGGTTGTCCTGCGGTTTACCACACTGATGTTAAAACCTTCCTTCAGTTCTTTCTGAAAGCAGTTATGGACTTGCATAAAACTGACGTCTTGGTCTGGGTTAAAGCTGGCAGCTGTTGTGATTTTCAAAGGTTCCCTGGAGAGAGTATACATGGAAATGTCACCCATCGGGATGGCACTGGCATACTTGATGGCAAGTGGAGACACTTCCCGGGACGGAGAAGTTTCTGTAGACCTGGAGCTTGACCTGGAGCGTCTTCGGCGATACCTGTAGCTCGGCATTCTGGCGTAGGGGGAGGAGGACGTGGTCTTTATGAATTCCCTCTTGGACTTGAATCTTATCTCTTTGTTCCTTTCTATATAGATATTTACAGCCAGGACCCCGATAGTCTCTGCCACAATAAAGGACAGCGCCCCGAAATAGAAGGACCAGCCGTAGTTATAATGGTTCTTCTTATCCTCGTCCTTCTTATCGCTGGGGTCTCCGGCGTTGCTGGAAATATAAACTATGATCCCAATGATATTACTGAGTCCTGTGAACAGAAAGAAAAGCATTAAGCTGTGAGGAGACACCGGAGGCGGAGTCCAGACTACCTAAGACTCCAATAGACAATGTAGGGGAGGTGGAGTCTGTTCCGTTAGAGCACCGCCATGATCAGAACGGCAGTTTAAAGCATAGGGGAGGGACAGAGCAGCAGCCTTAACCTCTGAGACTGGAGGCGGAGTCCAGACTACCTCACACTCTGATTATAGCTTTGCCTTAATGAAACAGAGCTGCAGTTTAAAGTATGGCGGTAGGACAGAGCAGTATCCTCTGACACTAGAGGTGCAGTTTAGACTACATCAGACTCCAGTAGACCATGCAGATGATCTGGAGTCCCTGATTATAGCTGAACGAGGCGGCAGTTTAAAGCATGGGGAAAAGACAGAGCAACAGCCTGAGCTTTTGATGAGACTGGAGGCAGAGTTTAGACGACCTCAGACTCCAATAGACAAGGTAGATGAGTTGTAGTCACCGATCATACCTCAATCATACCTATGGCGTAATGCTACAGAGCTGCAGTTTAAAGTATGGGGGAGGGAGAGAGCAGCAGCCTTAACCTCTGAGACTGGAGTCCAGACTACCCAAACTCCTAGATACTCCATAGTGATCACATTGCTGGTGATGGGGCAATGATTACAATGGGTTAATAATAGGTCTATAATATAATATTACTCACCAGCTGCCACGAAGAGGATGCCCGCGCTCAGGATAATGTTATTCCTCCTGTTATAGATGCGTCCTGCCCCGACACACAGGCCGCCCAGTAATAGTAAGATGGTGCTGAGGATGGGGAACACGCTGGAGGCGCGGACGATACCTGCAGGGAATAGAACGGGGACAGTATTACAGATCAGAGCTGGATGATGGGGATTGGACTCCTCACTGCCATGTCATCACCCGCCCCATCATGTTCCTTGCCATTAGCAGAGTTCGGGCCCGTGCTGGGTAATTGCTCGTAGTCTCCTGACAGATAAGTGAGTGACGGGCGCCCGGCAGCGTCTACGGTCAGTGATTGGAGGGTCAGGGCTCCGGGGCGTCACGCAGCATCAGCTTCAATCTGTAACCAGCTCAGATCACAGGGGCGCAAAATCTGCAGAATATAGCAAGCATTACACTCCACAGCCCACAGGGGGCGCTCTATGTAACGGGTGTATGTACCTACTATGGAGGCCGGGGCCAGCAGTCCAACCGCCCGAAAGGCAAGCATTGAAATCCGTGCTGGGGAGGTCTGGCCCGGTGCCCTCCGATGACACTGGGCTCGGTGCCCTATGGAGAAGGGTTACAGGTGCTGGAAGAGGAAATAGGGGTTCAGGGGCCATGGAGGGTGTGCAGTGTGGGGCAAGAGGGTTTAGGGGCTCACAGGGTTCATGAGGGGGATGATCAGGTTATTGAGTAGTGGGGTCAGAGGATACAGGGCAGTGGGGTTACAGGGTTCTGCGGCTACCATGGAGTTTCTGTGGGTCAGTGAGACAATGCGGTGTCGGGACTGATGGGGGCGCTGTTGGCGTTCAGGCTGCTGAGGGTGCGGATGGTGGGACAATGTGGGTCAGGGGCAAATGGGGCTGTTGTCAATGATTGGTCTGCCGGGTGAGGGTTGGGGAACCTGCTTTGTTGCTATGAGCCCCCACCCTGCGTTACTGGAATTCATAAAAGGCCTAAGGAATTTTTGATAAATTTCTGAGCTTTTCCATTGGTCGCAGATCTAGATCAGCCGCATTATTGCTTCACCTCCGGGCGGCCGGGTCACCGCTCGTTACGTTGTATTGTGAGATTGGTGTCCGTGTAGTGTGGGGGAGGGGTAACGCGTCAGTGTAGTGTGGGGGAGGGGTAACGCGTCAGTGTAGTGTGGGGGAGGGGTAACGCGTCAGTGTAGTGTGGGGGAGGGGTAACGCTTCAGCGTACTGTGGCGGAGGGGTAACGCGTCAGTGTAGTGTGGGGGAGGGGTAACGCGTAAGTGTAGTGTGGGGGAGGGGTAACGCGTCAGTGTAGTGTGGGGGAGGGGTAACGGTTCAGTGTAGTGTGGGGGAGGGGTAACGCGTCAGTGTACTGTGGGGGAGGGGTAACGCTTCAGTGTAGTGTGGGGGAGGGGTAACACGTCAGTGTAGTGTGGGGGAGGGGTAACGCGTCAGTGTAGTGTGGGGTGCGGCGGTCTGAGCGGCTCTCGGGGGTCCGGCGGTCTGGGCGGCTCTCCGGCGGTCTGAGCGGCTCTCAGGGGTCCGGCGGTCTGAGCGGCTCTCGGGGGTCCGGCGGTCTGGGCGGCTCTCGGGGGTCCGGCGGTCTGGGCGGCTCTCCGGCGGTCTGAGCGGCTCTCAGGGGTCCGGCGGTCTGAGCAGCTCTCAGGGGTCTGGCGGTCTGAGCGGCTCTCGGGGGTCCGGCGGTCTGAGCGGTTCTCGGGGGTCCGGCGGTCTGGGAGCGGCTCTCCGGCGGTCTGAGCGGCTCTCAGGGGTCCGGCGGTCTGAGCGGCTCTCGGGGGTCCGGCGGTCTGGGCGGCTCTCCGGTGGTCTGAGCGGCTCTCAGGGGTCCGGTGGTCTGACCAGCTCTCAGGGGTCTGGTGGTCTGAGCGGCTCTCGGGGGTCCGGCGGTCTGAGCGGTTCTCGGGGTCCGGCGGTCTGGGCGGCTCTCCGGCGGTCTGAGCGGCTCTCAGGGGTCCGGCGGTCTGAGCGGCTCTCGGGGGTCCGGCGGTCTGGGCGGCTCTCCGGCGGTCTGAGCGGCTCTCAGGGGTCCGGCGGTCTGAGCGGCTCTCGGGGGTCCGGCGGTCTGAGCCGCTCTCAGGGGTCCGGCGGTCTGGGCGGCTCTCCGGCGGTCTGAGCGGCTCTCTGGGGTCTGGCGGTCTGAGCGGCTCTCGGGGTCCGGCGGTCTGAGCGGTTCTCGGGGGTCCGGCGGTCTGAGCGGTTCTCGGGGGTCGGTTCTCCGCTCGTCTGTGTTTGGCTCTTTGCGTGGAAATCTCCGATATGTTTTTAAATAAAACAGAGAAGGATAAAAAATAGGAGGGGTCTCCGGTCTGGGGTCTATTTACGGGGTCTGTATTTATTTGGGGGGTCTGTATTAGTTTAGGGATGTGATGAAGGGGCATCACACACTACTTGTGACTCATATGCCGTAGGTTAGGGGCGTGTCGTCTGTTAATAGGCGGGGCATAATTCCCAATGTTTTGGAGCACCGCTCCCTGTTGTCCCTTCTCAAAAGTTGGAAAATGTAAAATAAAGTTTATTGAATAAAGTGAGCGGGGGAGCAAGAGACTTCTCTTCAACAAACTTTATTTATACTTACACTTGGCTTAGTGTCAGTAAGCTGTTGGTAAAGGAGTGTTCATTTATGTCGTGATGTAGTGATGGGCAAAGCCGTACATCCTATAGAGGGAGCACAAGTGGCTGCTGCGGGGCCCTTAGAGAGTGGGGCTCAGCCCTAGTTAGTCCTCAATCCCCTTTGCGATTAAGTGCTGGACTCTCCTGCGTCGTTAGAAAAGAAGGGGGAGGGGTAATTGGCCGAAGTGTCACGGAGGAGGAAACAAACACCAGACCCTTCTGTCCTGGGTGGCAAATCTGATATAATGGGGGCCCCGGTTTGACCCCCTCTCTTCTATGTATTTGACTGGTGATGCGTCAGGAGGCTACAAACTGCTCTTCTTGGTCCCCGTGTAATTGCTCTTTTTTTTTTCTTTCCTTTAAATCTGAATAACTGCAAAATAGTGAAAAAACCGCACGTATGTCGCTCAGAGAGGCAGCAAGAGCAGTGATCGCCGCTGCCGGTGCAGCAAATGAGGTGTGAAGGAGTAGACGTGCGCGGTAATGACAGCGATCATCCGAGAAAACCTCTCCCCGAGCGACCGTGACATCACAAAGAGACCGCCAATTACACCGCAAAATGTCTATAAAAAGCGTCATCACATCTGTGCGACAAGAAACCCGAGACGTGACCGCAGCGTAATCACCCAACTATTATATCTATATACAACTATTACTACTGACAACCAGCCTGTATATCATGTGTGAGAGGTTGTCACAGCCCCGCCCCCTGTTACTGACATCACTGATATATAATATAATTACATGTGATCAGACATGAGATCCACACATCTTATATACAGTAACAGCTATTCATCTATTACTACTGACAACCAGCCTGTATATCATGTGTGAGAGGTTGTCACAGCCCCGCCCCCTGTTACTGACATCACTGATATATAATATAATTACACTGTGATCAGACATGAGATCCACACATCTTATATACAGTAACAGCTATTCATCTATTACTACTGACAACCAGCCTGTATATCATGTGTGAGAGGTTGTCACAGCCCCGCCCCCTGTTACTGACATCACTGATATATAATATAATTACATTGTGATCAGACATGAGATCCACACATCTTATATACAGTCACAGCTATTCATCTATTACTACTGACAACCAGCCTGTATATCATGTGTGAGAGGTTGTCACAGCTCCGCCCCCTGTTACTGACATCACTGATATATAATATAATTACATTGTGATCAGACATGAGATCCACACATCTTATATACAGTCACAGCTATTCATCTATTACTACTGACAACCAGCCTGTATATCATGTGTGAGAGGTTGTCACAGCCCCGCCCCCTGTTACTGACATCACTGATATATAATATAAGTACATTGTGATCAGACATGAGATCCACACATCTTATATACAGTCACAGCTATTCATCTATTACTACTGACAACCAGCCTGTATATCATGTGTGAGAGGTTGTCACAGCCCCGCCCCCTGTTACTGACATCACTGATATATAATATAATTACATGTGATCAGACATGAGATCCACACATCTTATATACAGTCACAGCTATTCATCTATTACTACTGACAACCAGCCTGTATATCATGTGTGAGAGGTTGTCACAGCTCCGCCCCCTGTTACTGACATCACTGATATATAATATAATTACATTGTGATCAGACATGAGATCCACACATCTTATATACAGTGACAGCTATTCATCTATTACTACTGACAACCAGCCTGTGTATCATGTGTGAGATGTTGTCACAGCCCCGCCCCCTGTTACTGACATCACTGATATATAATATAATTACACTGATCAGACATGAGATCCACACATCTTATATACAGTAACAGCTATTCATCTATTACTACTGACAACCTGCCTGTATATCATGTGTGAGAGGTTGTCACAGCCCCGCCCCCTGTTACTGACATCACTGATATATAATATAATTACATGTGATCAGACATGAGATCCACACATCTTATATACAGTCACAGCTATTCATCTATTACTACTGACAACCAGCCTGTATATCATGTGTGAGAGGTTGTCACAGCCCCGCCCCCTATTACTGACATCACTGATATATAATATAATTACATTGTGATCAGACATGAGATCCACACATCTTATATACAGTAACAGCTATTCATCTATTACTACTGACAACCTGCCTGTATACCATGTGTGAGAGGTTGTCACAGCCCCGCCCCCTGTTACTGACATCACTGATATATAATATAAGTACATTGTGATCAGACATGAGATCCACACATCTTATATACAGTCACAGCTATTCATCTATTACTACTGACAACCAGCCTGTATATCATGTGTGAGAGGTTGTCACAGCTCCGCCCCCTGTTACTGACATCACTGATATATAATATAATTACACTGTGATCAGACATGAGATCCACACATCTTATATACAGTCACAGCTATTCATCTATTACTACTGACAACCAGCCTGTATATCATGTGTGAGAGGTTGTCACAGCCCCGCCCCTGTTACTGACATCACTGATATATAATATAATTACATTGTGATCAGACATGAGATCCACACATCTTATATACAGTAACAGCTATTCATCTATTACTACTGACAACCAGCCTGTATATCATGTGTGAGAGGTTGTCACAGCTCCGCCCCCTGTTACTGACATCACTGATATATAATATAATTACATTGTGATCAGACATGAGATCCACACATCTTATATACAGTCACAGCTATTCATCTATTACAACTGACAACCAGCCTGTATATCATGTGTGAGAGGTTGTCACAGCTCCGCCCCCTGTTACTGACATCACTGATATATAATATAATTACATTGTGATCAGACATGAGATCCTCACATCTTATATACAGTGACAGCTATTCATCTATTACTACTGACAACCAGCCTGTGTATCATGTGTGAGATGTTGTCACAGCCCCGCCCCCTGTTACTGACATCACTGATATATAATATAATTACACTGTGATCAGACATGAGATCCACACATCTTATATACAGTCACAGCTATTCATCTATTACTACTGACAACCAGCCTGTATATCATGTGTGAGAGGTTGTCACAGCCCCGCCCCCTGTTACTGACATCACTGATATATAATATAATTACATTGTGATCAGACATGAGATCCACACATCTTATATACAGTAACAGCTATTCATCTATTACTACTGACAACCAGCCTGTATATCATGTGTGAGGGGTTGTCACAGCCCCGCCCCTGTTACTGACATCACTGATATATAATATAATTACATTGTGATCAGACATGAGATCCACACATCTTATATACAGTAACAGCTATTCATCTATTACTACTGACAACCAGCCTGTATATCATGTGTGAGAGGTTGTCACAGCCCCGCCCCCTGTTACTGACATCACTGATATATAATATAATTACATTGTGATCAGACATGAGATCCACACATCTTATATACAGTCACAGCTATTCATCTATTACTACTGACAACCAGCCTGTATATCATGTGTGAGAGGTTGTCACAGCCCCGCCCCCTGTTACTGACATCACTGATATCATGTGTGAGAGGTTGTCACAGCCCCGCCCCCTGTTACTGACATCACTGATATATAATATAATTACATGAGATCCACACACCTTATATACAGTCACAGCTATTCATCTATTACTACTGACCACCAGCCTGTATAACATGTGTGAGAGGTTGTCACAGCCCCGCCCCCTGTTACTGACATCACTGATATATAATATAATTACACTGTGATCAGACATGAGATCCACACATCTTATATACAGTAACAGCTATTCATCTATTACCACTGACACCAGCCTGTATATCATGTGTGAGAGGTTGTCACAGCCCCGCCCCCTGTTACTGACATCACTGATATATAATATAATTACACTGTGATCAGACATGAGATCCACACATCTTATATACAGTCACAGCTATTCATCTATTACTACTGACAACCAGCCTGTATATCATGTGTGAGAGGTTGTCACAGCCCCGCCCCCTGTTACTGACATCACTGATATATAATATAATTACATGTGATCAGACATGAGATCCACACATCTTATATACAGTCACAGCTATTCATCTATTACTACTGACAACCAGCCTGTATATCGTGTGTGAGAGGTTGTCACAGCCCCGCCCCCTGTTACTGACATCACTGATATATAATATAATTACATTGTGATCAGACATGAGATCCACACATCTTATATACAGTAACAGCTATTCATCTATAACTACTGACAACCAGCCTGTATATCATGTGTGAGAGGTTGTCACAGCTCCGCCCCCTGTTACTGACATCACTGATATATAATATAATTACATGTGATCAGACATGAGATCCACACATCTTCTATACAGTAACAGCTATTCATCTATTACTACTGACAACCAGCCTGTATATCATGTGTGAGAGGTTGTCACAGCCCCGCTCCCTGTTACTGACATCACTGATATATAATATAATTACATGTGATCAGACATGAGATCCACACATCTTATATACAGTCACAGCTATTCATCTATTACTACTGACAACCAGCCTGTATATCATGTGTGAGAGGTTGTCACAGCCCCGCCCCCTGTTACTGACATCACTGATATATAATATAATTACATGTGATCAGACATGAGATCCACACATCTTATATACAGTCACAGCTATTCATCTATTACTACTGACAACCAGCCTGTATATCGTGTGTGAGAGGTTGTCACAGCCCCGCCCCCCGTTACTGACATCACTGATATATAATATAATTACATTGTGATCAGACATGAGATCCACACATCTTATATACAGTAACAGCTATTCATCTATTACTACTGACAACCAGCCTGTATATCATGTGTGAGAGGTTGTCACAGCCCCGCCCCCTGTTACTGACATCACTGATATATAATATAATTACACTGTGATCAGACATGAGATCCACACATCTTATATACAGTAACAGCTATTCATCTATAACTACTGACAACCAGCCTGTATATCATGTGTGAGAGGTTGTCACAGCTCCGCCCCCTGTTACTGACATCACTGATATATAATATAATTACATGTGGTCAGACATGAGATCCACACATCTTATATACAGTAACAGCTATTCATCTATTACTACAGACAACCAGCCTGTATATCATGTGTGAGAGGTTGTCACAGCCCCGCCCCCTGTTACTGACATCACTGATATATAATATAATTACATTGTGATCAGACATGAGATCCACACATCTTATATACAGTCACAGCTATTCATCTATTACTACTGACAACCAGCCTGTATATCATGTGTGAGAGGTTGTCACAGCCCCGCCCCCTGTTACTGACATCACTGATATATAATATAATTACATGTGATCAGACATGAGATCCACACATCTTATATACAGTAACAGCTATTCATCTATTACTACTGACAACCAGCCTGTATATCATGTGTGAGAGGTTGTCACAGCCCCGCCCCCTGTTACTGACATCACTGATATATAATATAATTACATGTGATCAGACATGAGATCCACACATCTTATATACAGTGACAGCTATTCATCTATTACTACAGACAATCAGCCTGTATATCATGTGTGAGAGGTTGTCACAGCCCCGCCCCCTGTTACTGACATCACTGATATATAATATAATTACACTGTGATCAGACATGAGATCCACACATCTTATATACAGTCACAGCTATTCATCTATTACTACTGACAACCAGCCTGTATATCATGTGTGAGAGGTTGTCACAGCTCCGCCCCCTGTTACTGACATCACTGATATATAATATAATTACATTGTGATCAGACATGAGATCCACACATCTTATATACAGTCACAGCTATTCATCTATTACTACTGACAACCAGCCTGTATATCATGTGTGAGAGGTTGTCACAGCCCCGCCCCCTGTTACTGACATCACTGATATATAATATAAGTACATTGTGATCAGACATGAGATCCACACATCTTATATACAGTAACAGCTATTCATCTATTACCACTGACACCAGCCTGTATATCATGTGTGAGAGGTTGTCACAGCCCCGCCCCCTGTTACTGACATCACTGATATATAATATAATTACACTGTGATCAGACATGAGATCCACACATCTTATATACAGTAACAGCTATTCATCTATTACTACTGACAACCAGCCTGTATATCATGTGTGAGAGGTTGTCACAGCCCCGCCCCCTGTTACTGACATCACTGATATATAATATAAGTACATTGTGATCAGACATGAGATCCACACATCTTATATACAGTCACAGCTATTCATCTATTACTACTGACAACCAGCCTGTATATCATGTGTGAGAGGTTGTCACAGCCCCGCCCCCTGTTACTGACATCACTGATATATAATATAATTACATTGTGATCAGACATGAGATCCACACATCTTATATACAGTCACAGCTATTCATCTATTACTACTGACAACCAGCCTGTATATCATGTGTGAGAGGTTGTCACAGCCCCGCCCCCTATTACTGACATCACTGATATATAATATAATTACATTGTGATCAGACACGAGATCCACACATCTTATATACAGTAACAGCTATTCATCTATTACTACTGACAACCAGCCTGTGTATCATGTGTGAGATGTTGTCACAGCCCCGCCCCCTGTTACTGACATCACTGATATATAATATAATTACACTGTGATCAGACATGAGATCCACACATCTTATATACAGTAACAGCTATTCATCTATTACTACTGACAACCTGCCTGTATATCATGTGTGAGAGGTTGTCACAGCCCCGCCCCCTGTTACTGACATCACTGATATATAATATAATTACATGTGATCAGACATGAGATCCACACATCTTATATACAGTCACAGCTATTCATCTATTACTACTGACAACCAGCCTGTATATCATGTGTGAGAGGTTGTCACAGCCCCGCCCCCTATTACTGACATCACTGATATATAATATAATTACATTGTGATCAGACACGAGATCCACACATCTTATATACAGTAACAGCTATTCATCTATTACTACTGACAACCTGCCTGTATACCATGTGTGAGAGGTTGTCACAGCCCCGCCCCCTGTTACTGACATCACTGATATATAATATAAGTACATTGTGATCAGACATGAGATCCACACATCTTATATACAGTCACAGCTATTCATCTATTACTACTGACAACCAGCCTGTATATCATGTGTGAGAGGTTGTCACAGCTCCGCCCCCTGTTACTGACATCACTGATATATAATATAATTACACTGTGATCAGACATGAGATCCACACATCTTATATACAGTCACAGCTATTCATCTATTACTACTGACAACCAGCCTGTATATCATGTGTGAGAGGTTGTCACAGCCCCGCCCCTGTTACTGACATCACTGATATATAATATAATTACATTGTGATCAGACATGAGATCCACACATCTTATATACAGTAACAGCTATTCATCTATTACTACTGACAACCAGCCTGTATATCATGTGTGAGAGGTTGTCACAGCTCCGCCCCCTGTTACTGACATCACTGATATATAATATAATTACATTGTGATCAGACATGAGATCCACACATCTTATATACAGTCACAGCTATTCATCTATTACAACTGACAACCAGCCTGTATATCATGTGTGAGAGGTTGTCACAGCTCCGCCCCCTGTTACTGACATCACTGATATATAATATAATTACATTGTGATCAGACATGAGATCCACACATCTTATATACAGTGACAGCTATTCATCTATTACTACTGACAACCAGCCTGTGTATCATGTGTGAGATGTTGTCACAGCCCCGCCCCCTGTTACTGACATCACTGATATATAATATAATTACACTGTGATCAGACATGAGATCCACACATCTTATATACAGTCACAGCTATTCATCTATTACTACTGACAACCAGCCTGTATATCATGTGTGAGAGGTTGTCACAGCCCCGCCCCCTGTTACTGACATCACTGATATATAATATAATTACATTGTGATCAGACATGAGATCCACACATCTTATATACAGTAACAGCTATTCATCTATTACTACTGACAACCAGCCTGTATATCATGTGTGAGGGGTTGTCACAGCCCCGCCCCTGTTACTGACATCACTGATATATAATATAATTACATTGTGATCAGACATGAGATCCACACATCTTATATACAGTAACAGCTATTCATCTATTACTACTGACAACCAGCCTGTATATCATGTGTGAGAGGTTGTCACAGCCCCGCCCCCTGTTACTGACATCACTGATATATAATATAATTACATTGTGATCAGACATGAGATCCACACATCTTATATACAGTCACAGCTATTCATCTATTACTACTGACAACCAGCCTGTATATCATGTGTGAGAGGTTGTCACAGCCCCGCCCCCTGTTACTGACATCACTGATATCATGTGTGAGAGGTTGTCACAGCCCCGCCCCCTGTTACTGACATCACTGATATATAATATAATTACATGAGATCCACACACCTTATATACAGTCACAGCTATTCATCTATTACTACTGACCACCAGCCTGTATAACATGTGTGAGAGGTTGTCACAGCCCCGCCCCCTGTTACTGACATCACTGATATATAATATAATTACACTGTGATCAGACATGAGATCCACACATCTTATATACAGTAACAGCTATTCATCTATTACCACTGACACCAGCCTGTATATCATGTGTGAGAGGTTGTCACAGCTCCGCCCCCTGTTACTGACATCACTGATATATAATATAATTACATTGTGATCAGACATGAGATCCACACATCTTATATACAGTCACAGCTATTCATCTATTACTACTGACAACCAGCCTGTATATCATGTGTGAGAGGTTGTCACAGCCCCGCCCCCTGTTACTGACATCACTGATATATAATATAAGTACATTGTGATCAGACATGAGATCCACACATCTTATATACAGTCACAGCTATTCATCTATTACTACTGACAACCAGCCTGTATATCATGTGTGAGAGGTTGTCACAGCCCCGCCCCCTGTTACTGACATCACTGATATATAATATAATTACATGTGATCAGACATGAGATCCACACATCTTATATACAGTCACAGCTATTCATCTATTACTACTGACAACCAGCCTGTATATCATGTGTGAGAGGTTGTCACAGCTCCGCCCCCTGTTACTGACATCACTGATATATAATATAATTACATTGTGATCAGACATGAGATCCACACATCTTATATACAGTGACAGCTATTCATCTATTACTACTGACAACCAGCCTGTGTATCATGTGTGAGATGTTGTCACAGCCCCGCCCCCTGTTACTGACATCACTGATATATAATATAATTACACTGATCAGACATGAGATCCACACATCTTATATACAGTAACAGCTATTCATCTATTACTACTGACAACCTGCCTGTATATCATGTGTGAGAGGTTGTCACAGCCCCGCCCCCTGTTACTGACATCACTGATATATAATATAATTACATGTGATCAGACATGAGATCCACACATCTTATATACAGTCACAGCTATTCATCTATTACTACTGACAACCAGCCTGTATATCATGTGTGAGAGGTTGTCACAGCCCCGCCCCCTATTACTGACATCACTGATATATAATATAATTACATTGTGATCAGACATGAGATCCACACATCTTATATACAGTAACAGCTATTCATCTATTACTACTGACAACCTGCCTGTATACCATGTGTGAGAGGTTGTCACAGCCCCGCCCCCTGTTACTGACATCACTGATATATAATATAAGTACATTGTGATCAGACATGAGATCCACACATCTTATATACAGTCACAGCTATTCATCTATTACTACTGACAACCAGCCTGTATATCATGTGTGAGAGGTTGTCACAGCTCCGCCCCCTGTTACTGACATCACTGATATATAATATAATTACACTGTGATCAGACATGAGATCCACACATCTTATATACAGTCACAGCTATTCATCTATTACTACTGACAACCAGCCTGTATATCATGTGTGAGAGGTTGTCACAGCCCCGCCCCTGTTACTGACATCACTGATATATAATATAATTACATTGTGATCAGACATGAGATCCACACATCTTATATACAGTAACAGCTATTCATCTATTACTACTGACAACCAGCCTGTATATCATGTGTGAGAGGTTGTCACAGCTCCGCCCCCTGTTACTGACATCACTGATATATAATATAATTACATTGTGATCAGACATGAGATCCACACATCTTATATACAGTCACAGCTATTCATCTATTACAACTGACAACCAGCCTGTATATCATGTGTGAGAGGTTGTCACAGCTCCGCCCCCTGTTACTGACATCACTGATATATAATATAATTACATTGTGATCAGACATGAGATCCTCACATCTTATATACAGTGACAGCTATTCATCTATTACTACTGACAACCAGCCTGTGTATCATGTGTGAGATGTTGTCACAGCCCCGCCCCCTGTTACTGACATCACTGATATATAATATAATTACACTGTGATCAGACATGAGATCCACACATCTTATATACAGTCACAGCTATTCATCTATTACTACTGACAACCAGCCTGTATATCATGTGTGAGAGGTTGTCACAGCCCCGCCCCCTGTTACTGACATCACTGATATATAATATAATTACATTGTGATCAGACATGAGATCCACACATCTTATATACAGTAACAGCTATTCATCTATTACTACTGACAACCAGCCTGTATATCATGTGTGAGGGGTTGTCACAGCCCCGCCCCTGTTACTGACATCACTGATATATAATATAATTACATTGTGATCAGACATGAGATCCACACATCTTATATACAGTAACAGCTATTCATCTATTACTACTGACAACCAGCCTGTATATCATGTGTGAGAGGTTGTCACAGCCCCGCCCCCTGTTACTGACATCACTGATATATAATATAATTACATTGTGATCAGACATGAGATCCACACATCTTATATACAGTCACAGCTATTCATCTATTACTACTGACAACCAGCCTGTATATCATGTGTGAGAGGTTGTCACAGCCCCGCCCCCTGTTACTGACATCACTGATATCATGTGTGAGAGGTTGTCACAGCCCCGCCCCCTGTTACTGACATCACTGATATATAATATAATTACATGAGATCCACACACCTTATATACAGTCACAGCTATTCATCTATTACTACTGACCACCAGCCTGTATAACATGTGTGAGAGGTTGTCACAGCCCCGCCCCCTGTTACTGACATCACTGATATATAATATAATTACACTGTGATCAGACATGAGATCCACACATCTTATATACAGTAACAGCTATTCATCTATTACCACTGACACCAGCCTGTATATCATGTGTGAGAGGTTGTCACAGCCCCGCCCCCTGTTACTGACATCACTGATATATAATATAATTACACTGTGATCAGACATGAGATCCACACATCTTATATACAGTCACAGCTATTCATCTATTACTACTGACAACCAGCCTGTATATCATGTGTGAGAGGTTGTCACAGCCCCGCCCCCTGTTACTGACATCACTGATATATAATATAATTACATGTGATCAGACATGAGATCCACACATCTTATATACAGTCACAGCTATTCATCTATTACTACTGACAACCAGCCTGTATATCGTGTGTGAGAGGTTGTCACAGCCCCGCCCCCTGTTACTGACATCACTGATATATAATATAATTACATTGTGATCAGACATGAGATCCACACATCTTATATACAGTAACAGCTATTCATCTATAACTACTGACAACCAGCCTGTATATCATGTGTGAGAGGTTGTCACAGCTCCGCCCCCTGTTACTGACATCACTGATATATAATATAATTACATGTGATCAGACATGAGATCCACACATCTTCTATACAGTAACAGCTATTCATCTATTACTACTGACAACCTGCCTGTGTATCATGTGTGAGAGGTTGTCAGAGCCCCGCCCCCTGTTACTGACATCACTAATATATAATATAATTACATGTGATCAGACATGAGATCCACACATCTTATATACAGTAACAGCTATTCATCTATTACTACTGACAACCAGCCTGTATATCATGTGTGAGAGGTTGTCACAGCTCCGCCCCCTGTTACTGACATCACTGATATATAATATAATTACACTGTGATCAGACATGAGATCCACACATCTTATATACAGTAACAGCTATTCATCTATTACTACTGACAACCAGCCTGTATATCATGTGTGAGAGGTTGTCACAGCCCCGCTCCCTGTTACTGACATCACTGATATATAATATAATTACATGTGATCAGACATGAGATCCACACATCTTATATACAGTAACAGCTATTCATCTATTACTACTGACAACCAGCCTGTATATCATGTGTGAGAGGTTGTCACAGCCCCGCCCCCTGTTACTGACATCACTGATATATAATATAATTACATGTGATCAGACATGAGATCCACACATCTTATATACAGTCACAGCTATTCATCTATTACTACTGACAACCAGCCTGTATATCGTGTGTGAGAGGTTGTCACAGCCCCGCCCCCCGTTACTGACATCACTGATATATAATATAATTACATTGTGATCAGACATGAGATCCACACATCTTATATACAGTAACAGCTATTCATCTATAACTACTGACAACCAGCCTGTATATCATGTGTGAGAGGTTGTCACAGCTCCGCCCCCTGTTACTGACATCACTGATATATAATATAATTACATGTGGTCAGACATGAGATCCACACATCTTATATACAGTAACAGCTATTCATCTATTACTACAGACAACCAGCCTGTATATCATGTGTGAGAGGTTGTCACAGCCCCGCCCCCTGTTACTGACATCACTGATATATAATATAATTACATTGTGATCAGACATGAGATCCACACATCTTATATACAGTCACAGCTATTCATCTATTACTACTGACAACCAGCCTGTATATCATGTGTGAGAGGTTGTCACAGCCCCGCCCCCTGTTACTGACATCACTGATATATAATATAATTACATGTGATCAGACATGAGATCCACACATCTTATATACAGTAACAGCTATTCATCTATTACTACTGACAACCAGCCTGTATATCATGTGTGAGAGGTTGTCACAGCCCCGCCCCCTGTTACTGACATCACTGATATATAATATAATTACATGTGATCAGACATGAGATCCACACATCTTATATACAGTGACAGCTATTCATCTATTACTACAGACAATCAGCCTGTATATCATGTGTGAGAGGTTGTCACAGCCCCGCCCCCTGTTACTGACATCACTGATATATAATATAATTACACTGTGATCAGACATGAGATCCACACATCTTATATACAGTCACAGCTATTCATCTATTACTACTGACAACCAGCCTGTATATCATGTGTGAGAGGTTGTCACAGCTCCGCCCCCTGTTACTGACATCACTGATATATAATATAATTACATTGTGATCAGACATGAGATCCACACATCTTATATACAGTCACAGCTATTCATCTATTACTACTGACAACCAGCCTGTATATCATGTGTGAGAGGTTGTCACAGCCCCGCCCCCTGTTACTGACATCACTGATATATAATATAAGTACATTGTGATCAGACATGAGATCCACACATCTTATATACAGTAACAGCTATTCATCTATTACCACTGACACCAGCCTGTATATCATGTGTGAGAGGTTGTCACAGCCCCGCCCCCTGTTACTGACATCACTGATATATAATATAATTACACTGTGATCAGACATGAGATCCACACATCTTATATACAGTCACAGCTATTCATCTATTACTACTGACAACCAGCCTGTATATCATGTGTGAGAGGTTGTCACAGCCCCGCCCCTGTTACTGACATCACTGATATATAATATAATTACATTGTGATCAGACATGAGATCCACACATCTTATATACAGTAACAGCTATTCATCTATTACTACTGACAACCAGCCTGTATATCATGTGTGAGAGGTTGTCACAGCTCCGCCCCCTGTTACTGACATCACTGATATATAATATAATTACATTGTGATCAGACATGAGATCCACACATCTTATATACAGTCACAGCTATTCATCTATTACTACTGACAACCAGCCTGTATATCATGTGTGAGAGGTTGTCACAGCCCCGCCCCCTATTACTGACATCACTGATATATAATATAATTACATTGTGATCAGACACGAGATCCACACATCTTATATACAGTAACAGCTATTCATCTATTACTACTGACAACCAGCCTGTGTATCATGTGTGAGATGTTGTCACAGCCCCGCCCCCTGTTACTGACATCACTGATATATAATATAATTACACTGTGATCAGACATGAGATCCACACATCTTATATACAGTAACAGCTATTCATCTATTACTACTGACAACCTGCCTGTATATCATGTGTGAGAGGTTGTCACAGCCCCGCCCCCTGTTACTGACATCACTGATATATAATATAATTACATGTGATCAGACATGAGATCCACACATCTTATATACAGTCACAGCTATTCATCTATTACTACTGACAACCAGCCTGTATATCATGTGTGAGAGGTTGTCACAGCCCCGCCCCCTATTACTGACATCACTGATATATAATATAATTACATTGTGATCAGACACGAGATCCACACATCTTATATACAGTAACAGCTATTCATCTATTACTACTGACAACCTGCCTGTATACCATGTGTGAGAGGTTGTCACAGCCCCGCCCCCTGTTACTGACATCACTGATATATAATATAAGTACATTGTGATCAGACATGAGATCCACACATCTTATATACAGTCACAGCTATTCATCTATTACTACTGACAACCAGCCTGTATATCATGTGTGAGAGGTTGTCACAGCTCCGCCCCCTGTTACTGACATCACTGATATATAATATAATTACACTGTGATCAGACATGAGATCCACACATCTTATATACAGTCACAGCTATTCATCTATTACTACTGACAACCAGCCTGTATATCATGTGTGAGAGGTTGTCACAGCCCCGCCCCTGTTACTGACATCACTGATATATAATATAATTACATTGTGATCAGACATGAGATCCACACATCTTATATACAGTAACAGCTATTCATCTATTACTACTGACAACCAGCCTGTATATCATGTGTGAGAGGTTGTCACAGCTCCGCCCCCTGTTACTGACATCACTGATATATAATATAATTACATTGTGATCAGACATGAGATCCACACATCTTATATACAGTCACAGCTATTCATCTATTACAACTGACAACCAGCCTGTATATCATGTGTGAGAGGTTGTCACAGCTCCGCCCCCTGTTACTGACATCACTGATATATAATATAATTACATTGTGATCAGACATGAGATCCACACATCTTATATACAGTGACAGCTATTCATCTATTACTACTGACAACCAGCCTGTGTATCATGTGTGAGATGTTGTCACAGCCCCGCCCCCTGTTACTGACATCACTGATATATAATATAATTACACTGTGATCAGACATGAGATCCACACATCTTATATACAGTCACAGCTATTCATCTATTACTACTGACAACCAGCCTGTATATCATGTGTGAGAGGTTGTCACAGCCCCGCCCCCTGTTACTGACATCACTGATATATAATATAATTACATTGTGATCAGACATGAGATCCACACATCTTATATACAGTAACAGCTATTCATCTATTACTACTGACAACCAGCCTGTATATCATGTGTGAGGGGTTGTCACAGCCCCGCCCCTGTTACTGACATCACTGATATATAATATAATTACATTGTGATCAGACATGAGATCCACACATCTTATATACAGTAACAGCTATTCATCTATTACTACTGACAACCAGCCTGTATATCATGTGTGAGAGGTTGTCACAGCCCCGCCCCCTGTTACTGACATCACTGATATATAATATAATTACATTGTGATCAGACATGAGATCCACACATCTTATATACAGTCACAGCTATTCATCTATTACTACTGACAACCAGCCTGTATATCATGTGTGAGAGGTTGTCACAGCCCCGCCCCCTGTTACTGACATCACTGATATCATGTGTGAGAGGTTGTCACAGCCCCGCCCCCTGTTACTGACATCACTGATATATAATATAATTACATGAGATCCACACACCTTATATACAGTCACAGCTATTCATCTATTACTACTGACCACCAGCCTGTATAACATGTGTGAGAGGTTGTCACAGCCCCGCCCCCTGTTACTGACATCACTGATATATAATATAATTACACTGTGATCAGACATGAGATCCACACATCTTATATACAGTAACAGCTATTCATCTATTACCACTGACAGCAGCCTGTATATCATGTGTGAGAGGTTGTCACAGCCCCGCCCCCTGTTACTGACATCACTGATATATAATATAATTACACTGTGATCAGACATGAGATCCACACATCTTATATACAGTCACAGCTATTCATCTATTACTACTGACAACCAGCCTGTATATCATGTGTGAGAGGTTGTCACAGCTCCGCCCCCTGTTACTGACATCACTGATATATAATATAATTACATGTGATCAGACATGAGATCCACACATCTTCTATACAGTAACAGCTATTCATCTATTACTACTGACAACCTGCCTGTGTATCATGTGTGAGAGGTTGTCAGAGCCCCGCCCCCTGTTACTGACATCACTAATATATAATATAATTACATGTGATCAGACATGAGATCCACACATCTTATATACAGTAACAGCTATTCATCTATTACTACTGACAACCAGCCTGTATATCATGTGTGAGAGGTTGTCACAGCCCCGCCCCCTGTTACTGACATCACTGATATATAATATAATTACATGTGATCAGACATGAGATCCACACATCTTATATACAGTCACAGCTATTCATCTATTACTACTGACAACCAGCCTGTATATCATGTGTGAGAGGTTGTCACAGCCCCGCCCCCTGTTACTGACATCACTGATATATAATATAATTACATGTGATCAGACATGAGATCCACACATCTTATATACAGTCACAGCTATTCATCTATTACTACTGACAACCAGCCTGTATATCGTGTGTGAGAGGTTGTCACAGCCCCGCCCCCTGTTACTGACATCACTGATATATAATATAATTACATTGTGATCAGACATGAGATCCACACATCTTATATACAGTAACAGCTATTCATCTATAACTACTGACAACCAGCCTGTATATCATGTGTGAGAGGTTGTCACAGCTCCGCCCCCTGTTACTGACATCACTGATATATAATATAATTACATGTGATCAGACATGAGATCCACACATCTTCTATACAGTAACAGCTATTCATCTATTACTACTGACAACCTGCCTGTGTATCATGTGTGAGAGGTTGTCAGAGCCCCGCCCCCTGTTACTGACATCACTAATATATAATATAATTACATGTGATCAGACATGAGATCCACACATCTTATATACAGTAACAGCTATTCATCTATTACTACTGACAACCAGCCTGTATATCATGTGTGAGAGGTTGTCACAGCCCCGCTCCCTGTTACTGACATCACTGATATATAATATAATTACATGTGATCAGACATGAGATCCACACATCTTATATACAGTCACAGCTATTCATCTATTACTACTGACAACCAGCCTGTATATCATGTGTGAGAGGTTGTCACAGCCCCGCCCCCTGTTACTGACATCACTGATATATAATATAATTACATGTGATCAGACATGAGATCCACACATCTTATATACAGTCACAGCTATTCATCTATTACTACTGACAACCAGCCTGTATATCGTGTGTGAGAGGTTGTCACAGCCCCGCCCCCTGTTACTGACATCACTGATATATAATATAATTACATTGTGATCAGACATGAGATCCACACATCTTATATACAGTAACAGCTATTCATCTATAACTACTGACAACCAGCCTGTATATCATGTGTGAGAGGTTGTCACAGCTCCGCCCCCTGTTACTGACATCACTGATATATAATATAATTACATGTGGTCAGACATGAGATCCACACATCTTATATACAGTAACAGCTATTCATCTATTACTACTGACAACCAGCCTGTATATCATGTGTGAGAGGTTGTCACAGCCCCGCCCCCTGTTACTGACATCACTGATATATAATATAATTACATTGTGATCAGACATGAGATCCACACATCTTATATACAGTCACAGCTATTCATCTATTACTACTGACAACAAGACTGTATATCATGTGTGAGAGGTTGTCACAGCCCCGCCCCCTGTTACTGACATCACTGATATATAATATAATTACATGTGATCAGACATGAGATCCACACATCTTATATACAGTCACAGCTATTCATCTATTACTACTGACAACCAGCCTGTATATCATGTGTGAGAGGTTGTCACAGCCCCGCCCCCTGTTACTGACATCACTGATATATAATATAATTACATGTGATCAGACATGAGATCCACACATCTTATATACAGTAACAGCTATTCATCTATTACTACTGACAACCAGCCTGTATATCATGTGTGAGAGGTTGTCACAGCCCCGCCCCCTGTTACTGACATCACTGATATATAATATAATGACATTGTGATCAGACATGAGATCCACACATCTTATATACAGTCACAGCTATTCATCTATTACTACTGACAACCAGCCTGTATATCATGTGTGAGAGGTTGTCACAGTCCCGCCCCCTGTTACTGACATCACTGATATATAATATAATTACATTGTGATCAGACATGAGATCCACACATCTTATATACAGTAACAGCTATTCATCTATTACTACTGACAACCAGCCTTTATATCATGTGTGAGAGGTTGTCACAGCCCCGCCCCCTGTTACTGACATCACTGATACTACAGTAATCGCTATTCATCTATTAATGTTGAACTTTTTGTATGTAACTTGATCCCCGTCCTCCCCGCATCCTAGTTGAACCCTACAGACATATTGGGCGTTGTACTCACGCAGCAGATATTCAGAGCTGTCATGGTCGTAGTCGTTGTCTTCTGGAAAGTGATTGATCCGGTAGCAGTTTCCTTTGTAGAGACCTGTAGATAGAGAATAAAACATGGCGGATGTTTATTCGGCTTTACGTTATGTAATAATAAACTACGGAAACTTCCAATGAAAATTTTTGCACACATCTGAAAGTCTCCGTCCAGTAAAATTCTCCAGTGTCCCCAGAACCGGCTCCTGTACGTCTGTACTACCTCCTGTCACAGGTACATATATGATTAAAGCTATTACCCCCCAGCTGCTCAGACATTGCCTTTATAATAGTGCGGGAGCGTTATAGGAGGAGCGGCTGATATCAGTGACATATAGAAGGCTCTCAGCACTGGAAACATGTGACATAAATAGTGTGAGATGTATTACTAGTCTGTCCCCCTAATCCCTCAGCTCTGCGCTCACTCCATGACAAGTCAATTGTCTCTCCATGACTTGCCTTCCCATAATGCCTAGCAATCTTCTACTGTCACTTCCATTGTCTTCTCCTGTCCCCGCTCCTTCACATTATGGGTCAGAACTTTTTTGGACTCTTGGAAGGTTTCCTTTTTCTTCTATGGGGAGCAACTTTTATGGAGACAGCAATGTTTCAGCACGATACAACTATTGTCCGCACTGTTGGGTCACACACTATTGCACATAATGCATCATCTGGGTCATTCATGGTGACCCACTATTCATACCTTCTGGCCATCCCATTACAACCGTCAGTCACTACAGAAGAACAGAAGACGTCCCGAGGTCCACACTCCTGGGGCTCCAATTATGTCACTCTTTATTAATGAAGAAAGGACGTGCTAGATATAACGGGTTCAGAGGTAGCAGTCGCTCCCGGGCCTTGGTGCTTAACGGGACCACAGAATCCTGTGCCACATTAGGAGACACCAGTATTATAAATTACACATAGTGGGTGGGGGAACTGCGTTACACATTTTGTTTTGGAGCCCAGATGTTCCAAGCTCCACTTCTTAACGTGAAGGACTAATGCTAGCAACAACTAGAGATGATGATGGTCCAGAATGGAAGAGAGAAAGAAGTCCTGAATTGTGGGGAAGTCAACAGTTTGTTAAAAAGGAAATGAACAAACCACCAAAGTAAAATACTCGGCTACCGCAGTTGAAGACCTAATTACAACAGAAGACCTAGTTGCCTTTGTAGAGGATCTAAACATCACAGTAGAATGCCATACCACCACAATACCATACCCATCTTCCACAGTAAGAGATCCAGCCACCTCAGAAGACCCAACCACCACATTAGAAAACCTAATCGTGACAGTAGAAGACCCAAACATTGCCAACGAAAACCCATTCATTTCAGCAGAAGGCCTAACCACCGCTGGAGGATATCCTAAACACAACAGCAGAAAACCCGACCACCACTGTAGAAGATCCACACATGCCAGTAGAAGACCTGCCGCAATAGAAGACCTAACTGTGACAGTAGAAGACAGGCACCTTGGTAGAAGGCAGACTCCTCTGAAGACCCAAACAACACACTAAAAAACTTAGTCATCTCAATAGAGGCATCCTTCACCTCATTAGAAGGACCAGCCACAACTACTTAAGAATTAATCATCTCAATGGAAGACTTATTCACCTTAACAGAAGACCCAAATACCACGGTAGAGGACTTGACCATCACAGTAGAAGACCCAAATTCCATGGTAGAAGACCCGACCATCAGAGTAGAAGACCTAACTATCATAGTAGAAGACCCAAATACCACGGTAGAAGACTCGGACATCAGAGTAGAAGACCTAACTATCATAGTAGAATACCCAAATACCACGGTAGAATACTTGACCATCAAAGTAGAAGACCTAACTATCATAGTAGAAGACTCAAATACTACGGTAGAAGACTCGGCCATCAGAGTATAAGACCTAAACATCATAGTAGGAGACTCAAATACTACTTTAGAAGACTCGGACATCAGAGTATAAGACTTAACTATCATAGTAGAAGACCCAAATTCCATGGTAGAAGACTCGGCCATCACAGTAGAAGACCCAACTATCATAGTAAAAGACTCAAATACTACGGGACAGTACTCGGCCATCAGAGTAGAAGACCTAATGTAACGTCTGTGGTCGCTGACCACAAACTCCTTCCATCCAGTCGACGTCCTTTTCTCAAGAGATGTTTGCACATACGGCCGTCCTGCTCCACAGTAACCACCAGTCACGATCTCAGTCCAGACTTGAGAAGCCAGAGCGCAAGCATGTTTGTGATTGAGCTAATTGGTCCAGAGTACCCTGGTCTATAAGAAGGTTCCAGCCCATCCTCCCACGCCTGAGCTTTGTTGTGTATTCCTAGTCTGTCTTGCATATGGCCCCCTAGTGGTTCCTGCTCCTAGTGTTCCTGTTCCTGTATCCTATACTTGTATCCTGATCTAGTGCCGTGCTGAGCTGTAGTCGTGCTGTGCTGTATACCACACCTGTCCTGCTTCTCCACGCCTGACGTCCACCTGCTGCCAAGTTCCTGCCAAGCCTGCCTTGCTACTGTCAGAGCTGCCACAGGTACCCTAGACGAACTATAGACTTTTTCCTGCGTCGTGTTGGCCAGCTGCCTTACCGCCAAGACGGTATGGTCCAGTGGGTCCACGAACCCTACGTGACACCTAACTATCATAGTAGAAGACCAAAATACCACGGTAGAAGACACAGCCATCAGAGTAGAAGACCTAACTATCATAGTAGAAGACCCAGATTCCATGGTAGAAGACTCGGCCATTAGAGTAGAAGACCTAACTATTATAGTAGAAGACCCAGATTCCATGGTAGAAGACACGGCCATCAGAGTAGAAGACCTAACTATCATAGTAGAAAACTCAAACACCATGGTAGAAGACGCAGCCATCAGAGTAGAAGACCTAACTATCATAGTAGAAGACTCAAATACTACAGTAGAAAACTCGGCCATCAGAGTAGAAGACCTAACTATTATAGTAGAAGACCCAGATTCCATGGTAGAAGACTCGGCCATTAGAGTAGAAGACCTAACTATCATAGTAGAAGACCCAGATTCCATGGTAGAAGACACGGCCATCAGAGTAGAAGACCTAACTATCATAGTAGAAGACTCAAATACTACAGTAGAACTCAGCCATCAGAGTAGAAGACCTAACTATCATAGTAGAAGACCCAGATTCCATAGTAGAAGACTCAGCCATCAGAGTAGAAGGCCTATCGATCATAGTAGAAGATTCAAATACTACGGTAGGAAACTCGGCCATCTGAGTAGAAGACCTAATTATGATAGTAGAAGACTCAAATACTACGGTAGAAGAGTCGGCCATCAGAGTAGAAGACCTAACTATCATAGTAGAAGACCCAAATACCACGGTAGAAGACACAGCCATCAGAGTAGAAGACCTAACTATCATAGTAGAAGACGCAAACACCACAGTAGAAAACTCGGCCATCAGAGAAGAAGACCTAACTATCATAGTAGAAAACCCAGATTCTTTGGCAGAAGACTCGGCCATTAGAGTAGAAGACCTAACTATCATAGTAGAAGACGCAAACACCACGGTAGAAGACTCGGCCATGAGAGTAGAAGACCTAACTATCATAGTAGAAGACTCAAATACCACGGTAGAAGACTCTCCATCAATGTAGAAGATCTAACTATCATAGTAGAAGACTCAAATACCACGGTAGAAGACTCGGCCATCAGAGTAGAAGACCTAACTATCATAGTAGAAGGCTCAAATACCACGGTAGAAGACACGGCCATCAGAGTAGAAGACCTAATTATCATAGTTGAAGACTCAATTACCACGGTAGAAGACTCGGCCATCAAAGTAGAAGACCTAATTATCATAGTAGAAGACCCAGATTCCATGGTAGAAGACTCGGCCATCAGAGTAGAAGACCTAACATAGTAGAAGACTCAAATACTACGGTAGGAGACTCGGCCATCAGAGTAGAAGACCTAATTATCATAGTAGAAAACTCAAATACTACGGTAGAAGACTCTGACATCAGAGTATAAGACCTAATGTAACGTCTGTGGTCGCTGACCACAAACTCCTTCCATCCAGTCGATGTCCTTTTCTCAAGAGATGTTTGCACATACGGCCGTCCTGCTCCACAGTGACCACCAGTCACGATCTCAGTCCAGACTTAAGAAGCCAGAGCGCAAGCATGTTTGTGATTGAGCTAATTGGTCCAGAGTGCCCTGGGCTATAAGAAGGTTCCAGCCCATCCTCCCACGCCTGAGCTTTGTTGTGTATTCCTAGTCTGTCTTGCATATGGCCCCCTAGTGGTTCCTGCTCCCAGTGTTCCTGTTCCTGTATCCTATACTTGTATCCTGATCTAGTGCCGTGCTGAGCTGTAGTCGTGCTGTGCTGTATACCACACCTGTCCTTCTTCTCCACGCTTGACGTCCACCTGCTGCCAAGTTCCTGCCAAGCTTGCCTTGCTACTGTCCGAGCTGCCACAGGTACCCTAGACGAACTATAGACTTTTTCCTGCGTCCTGTTGGCCAGCTGCCTTACCGCCAAGACGGTATGGTCCAGTGGGTCCACGAACCCTACGTGACACCTAACTATCATAGTAGAAGACCAAAATACCACGGTAGAAGACACAGCCATCAGAGTAGAAGACCTAACTGCCATAGTAGAAGACCCAGATTCCATGGTAGAAGGCTCGGCCATTAGAGTAGAAGACCTAACTATCAAAGTAGAAGACCCAGATTCCATGGTAGAAGACACGGCCATCAGAGTAGAAGACCTAACTATCATAGTAGAAGACTCAAATACTACAGTAGAAAACTCGGCCATCAGAGTAGAAGACCTAACTATCATAGTAGAAGACCCAGATTCCATGGTAGAAGACTCGGCCATCAGAGTAGAAGGCCTAACTATCATAGTAGAAGATTCAAATACTATGGTAGAATACTCGGGCATCAGAGTAGAAGACCTAACTATCATAGTAGAAGACTCAAATACTACGGTAGATGAGTCGGCCATCAGAGTAGAAGACCTAACTATCATAGTAGAAGACTCAAATACTACGGTAGATGAGTCGGCCATCAGAGTAGAAGACCTAGCTATCATAGTAGAAGACCCAAATACCACGGTAGAAGACTCGGCCATCAAAGTAGAAGACCTAATTATCATAGTAGAAGACTCAAATACTACGATAGAAGACTCGGCCATCAGAGTAGAAGACCTAACTATCATAGTAGAAGACTCAAATACCACGGTAGAAGACTCGGCCATCAAAGTAGAAGACCTAATTATCATAGTTGAAGGTTCAAATACCACGGTAGAAGACACGGCCAACAGAGTAGAAGACCTAACTATCATAGTAGAAGACTCAAATACTATGGTAGAAAACTCGGCCATCAGAGTAGAAGACCTAAACATCATAGTAGGAGACTGAAATACTACGTTAGAAGACTCAGACATCAGCGTATAAGACCTAATTATCATAGTAGAAGACTCAAATACTATGGTAGAAGACTCGGCCATCAAAGTAGAAGACCTAATTATCATAGTAGAAGACCCAGATTCCATGGTAGAAGACTCGGCCATCAGAGTAGAAGACCTAACTATCATAGTAGAAGACTCAAATACTACGGTAGGAGACTCGGTCATCAGAGTAGAAGACCTAATTATCATAGTAGAAGACCTAGATTCCATGGTAGAAGACTCGGCCATCAGAGTAGAAGACCTAACTATCATAGTAGAAGACTCAAATACTATGGTAGAAGACTCGGCCATCAAAGAAGAAGACCTAATTATTATAGTAGAAGACCCAGATTCCATGGTAGAAGACTTGGCCATCAGAGTAGAAGACCTAACTATCATAGTTGAAGACTTAAATACCACGGTAGAATACTCGGCCATCAAAGTAGAAGACCTAATTATCATAGTAGAAAACTCAGATACTACGGTAGAAGACACGGCCATCAGAGTAGAAGACCTAACTATCAGAGTTGAAGACTCAAATTCCACTGTAGAAGACTAGGCCATCAGAGTAGAAGACCTAACTATCATAGTAGAAGACCCAGATTCCATGGTAGAATACTCGGCCATCAGAGTAGAAGACCTAACTATCATAGTTGAAGGTTCAAATACCACGGTAGAAGACACGGCCATCAGAGTAGAAGACCTAACTATCATAGTAGAAGACTCAAATACTATGGTAGAAAACTCGGCCATCAGAGTAGAAGACCTAAACATCATAGTAGGAGACTGAAATACTACGTTAGAAGACTCAGACATCAGAGTATAAGACCTAATTATCATAGTAGAAGACTCAAATACTATGGTAGAAGACTCGGCCATCAAAGTAGAAGACCTAATTATCATAGTAGAAGACCCAGATTCCATGGTAGAAGACTCGGCCATCAGAGTAGAAGACCTAACTATCAGAGTTGAAGACTCAAATTCCACTGTAGAAGACTAGGCCATCAGAGTAGAAGACCTAACTATCATAGTAGAAGACCCAGATTCCATGGTAGAAGACTCGGCCATTAGAGTAGAAGACCAAACTATCATATTAGAAGACCCAGATTCCATGGTAGAAGACACGGCCATCAGAGTAGAAGACCTAACTATCATAGTAGAAGACTCAAACACCACGGTAGAAGATGCGGCCATCAGAGTAAAAGACCTAACTATCATAGTAGAAGACTCAAATACTACAGTAGAAAACTCGGCCATCAGAGTAGAAGACCTAACTATCATAGTAGAAGACCCAGATTCCATGGTAGAAGACTCGGCCATCAGAGTAGAAGGCCTAACTATCGTAGTAAAAGATTCAAATACTATGGTAGAATACTCGGGCATCAGAGTAGAAGAACTAACTATCATAGTAGAAGACTCAAATACTACGGTAGATGAGTCGGCCATCAGAGTAGAAGACCTAACTATCATAGTAGAAGACCCAAATACCACGGTAGAAGACACGGCCATCAGAGTAGAAGACCTAACTATCATAGAAGACTCAAATACTACGGTAGAAGAGTCGGCCAACAGAGTAGAAGACCTAACTATCATAGTAGAAGACCCAAATACCACGGTAGAAGACTCGGCCATCAAAGTAGAAGACCTAATTATCATAGTAGAAGACTCAAATACTACGATAGAAGACTCGGCCATCAGAGTAGAAGACCTAACTATCATAGTAGAAGACTCAAATACCACGGTAGAAGACTCGGCCATCAAAGTAGAAGACCTAATTATCATAGTAGAAGACCCAGATTCCATGGTAGAAGACTCGGCCATCAGAGTAGAAGACCTAACTATCATAGTTGAAGGTTCAAATACTATGGTAGAAAACTCGGCCATCAGAGTAGAAGACCTAAACATCATAGTAGGAGACTGAAATAGTACGTTAGAAGACTCAGACATCAGAGTATAAGACCTAACTATCATAGTAGAAAACTCAAATACTACGGTAGAAGACTCGGCCATCAGACTAGAAGACCTAATTATCATAGTAGAAGACCTACATTCCATGGTAGAAGACTCGGCCATCAGAGTAGAAGACCTAACTATCATAGAAGACTCAAATACTACGGTAGAAGAGTCGGCCAACAGAGTAGAAGACCTAACTATCATAGTAGAAGACCCAAATACCACGGTAGAAGACTCGGCCATCAAAGTAGAAGACCTAATTATCATAGTAGAAGACTCAAATACTACGATAGAAGACTCGGCCATCAGAGTAGAAGACCTAACTATCATAGTAGAAGACTCAAATACCACGGTAGAAGACTCGGCCATCAAAGTAGAAGACCTAATTATCATAGTAGAAGACCCAGATTCCATGGTAGAAGACTCGGCCATCAGAGTAGAAGACCTAACTATCATAGTTGAAGGTTCAAATACTATGGTAGAAAACTCGGCCATCAGAGTAGAAGACCTAAACATCATAGTAGGAGACTGAAATAGTACGTTAGAAGACTCAGACATCAGAGTATAAGACCTAACTATCATAGTAGAAAACTCAAATACTACGGTAGAAGACTCGGCCATCAGACTAGAAGACCTAATTATCATAGTAGAAGACCTACATTCCATGGTAGAAGACTCGGCCATCAGAGTAGAAGACCTAACTATCATAGTTGAAAACTCAAATACCTTGGTAGAAGACTCGGCCATCAAAGTAGAAGACCTAATTATCATAGTAGAAGACCCAGATTCCATGGTAGGAGACTCGGCCATCAGAGTATAAGACCTAACTATCATAGTAGAAGATTCAAATACTACGTTAGAAGACTCAAATACTATGGTAGAAGACTCGGCCATCAAAGAAGAAGACCTAATTATTATAGTAGAAGACACAGATTCCATGGTAGAAGACTCGGCCATCAGAGTAGAAGACCTAACTATCATAGTAGAAGATTCAAATACTACGGTAGAAGACACGGCCATCAGAGTAGAAGACCTAATTATCATAGTAGAAGACCCAGATTCCATGGTAGAAGATTCTGCCATCAGAGTAGAAGACCTAACTATCATAGTAGAAGACTCAAATACTATGGTAGAATACTCGGCCATCAAAGTAGAAGACCTAATTATCATAGTAGAAGACTCAGATACTACGGTAGAAGACACGACCATCAGAGTAGAAGACCTAATTATCATAGTAGAAGACCCAGATTCCATGGTAGGAGACTCGGCCATCAGAGTAGAAGACCTAACTATCATAGTTGAAGACTTAAATACCACGGTAGAATACTCGGCCATCAAAGTAGAAGACCTAATTATCATAGTAGAAAACTCAGATACTACGGTAGAAGACACGGCCATCAGAGTAGAAGACCTAACTATCAGAGTTGAAGACTCAAATTCCACTGTAGAAGTCTAGGCCATCAGAGTAGAAGACCTAACTATCATAGTAGAAGACCCAGATTCCATGGTAGAAGACTCGGCCATTAGAGTAGAAGACCTAACTATCATAGTAGAAGACCCAGATTCCATGGTAGAAGACACGGCCATCAGAGTAGAAGGCCTAACTATCGTAGTAAAAGATTCAAATACTATGGTAGAATACTCGGGCATCAGAGTAGAAGACCTAACTATCATAGTAGAAGACTCAAACACCACGGTAGAAGATGCGGCCATCAGAGTAAAAGACCTAACTATCATAGTAGAAGACTCAAATACTACAGTAGAAAACTCGGCCATCAGAGTAGAAGACCTAACTATCATAGTAGAAGACCCAGATTCCATGGTAGAAGACTCGGCCATCAGAGTAAAAGGCCTAACTATCGTAGTAAAAGATTCAAATACTGTGGTAGAATACTCGGGCATCAGAGTAGAAGACCTAACTATCATAGTAGAAGACTCAAATACTACGGTAGATGAGTCGGCCATCAGAGTAGAAGACCTAACTATCATAGTAGAAGACCCAAATACCACGGTAGAAGACACGGCCATCAGAGTAGAAGACCTAACTATCATAGAAGACTCAAATACTACGGTAGAAGAGTCGGCCAACAGAGTAGAAGACCCAAATACCACGGTAGAAGACTCGGCCATCAAAGTAGAAGACCTAATTATCATAGTAGAAGACTCAAATACTACGATAGAAGACTCGGCCATCAGAGTAGAAGACCTAACTATCATAGTAGAAGACTCAAATACCACGGTAGAAGACTCGGCCATCAAAGTAGAAGACCTAATTATCATAGTAGAAGACCCAGATTCCATGGTAGAAGACTCGGCCATCAGAGTAGAAGACCTAACTATCATAGTTGAAGGTTCAAATACCACGGTAGAAGACACGGCCAACAGAGTAGAAGACCTAACCATCATAGTAGAAGACTCAAATACTATGGTAGAAAACTCGGCCATCAGAGTAGAAGACCTAAACATCATAGTAGGAGACTGAAATAGTACGTTAGAAGACTCAGACATGAGAGTATAAGACCTAACTATCATAGTAGAAGACTCAAATACTATGGTAGAAGACTCGGCCATCAAAGTAGAAGACCTAATTATCATAGTAGAAGACCCAGATTCCATGGTAGAAGACTCGGCCATCAGAGTAGAAGACCTAACTATCATAGTTGAAGACTCAAATACCACGGTAGAAGACTCGGCCATCAAAGTAGAAGACCTAATTATCATAGTAGAAGACCCAGATTTCATGGTAGGAGACTCGGCCATCAGAGTAGAGGACCTAACTATCATAGTAGAAGATTCAAATTTACTGCCTGAAGTAGAACGATTAAAATATTGTTTAATTGATAAATCTTTAAAAATGAGCTATCCTAGCCCTCATTACAATAGAACAGGCTTCAGATAAGGTGGTCAGTAATTAGGAGAGGAATACTAGTGTGATGATGTTATTCCAACCACCAAGCAAAACCTCTCCTCTTATAGTATATTGCACTGACACACCTCACTGAAATAGGGGATAATCCAACGCGTTTCCGTGCCACTAATACAGGTGACACATCATCAGGGATTATCAAATCAGTTTATTTATCGTTTCATCTATTACTGCCGTTGAGCACAGTTGTGTGCTAAGATGAACCTCACGGCGCGTGTACGACTCTAATGCATTGGCCGCACACGCGCCGGCGAAGTTCCGGTCTATTTGACAGGCCAAAGCCCACCCACTCAGCTGACGTAGCTGAGGCCAGGCACCAACCCGCAGTGGCCACGTCAGAATATGACGTTGCAGGAGGAATGCCGAGCCTCCTATCCAGCAGCCAATCAGCTGTTCATTTCAACGCTACAGCGTCCCACGTTGCCTAGGAGATCTCCAGGCGGATCATATTCACTGCCGTATGAATTCAAAACCTGCAAACCAATGCAGCTCAAACGAGAGACACAGAAAAACACGAAGCGCAACAAAATCGCCACACAAAGACATAGGGAAGAAACCCAAAGATCGCTGATAAGGAGATGGGCACGTTCCCAGATTGGGAAAAATGTCCACATGTCGCTGAAAAAACCGCATATCAAACCGCATGTCAAAACACTTGTCACAAGATACCTGTATTTAATATCCTTGGCAAAAAACCAATAGATAGTTCGTATATATGATCTAATGCTCGATAAATTTAGTTGTGCTTATATGATCCATGTCTTACCATATAGTTATGTACAGGAAACATAAAAACACAAAAACACAAAAAAACACACAAACAAGAAGACCGATGAAAACCCAAAAAAAAATTATGGACAGATCTTGGAGTGACATTGGTAGCCTAAATGACAAAAAAATTGACAAAAAATTATTTTTGTCAGATGTCCATGAGATTCTGCAAAGTAATTATTAATCTTTGTGATAATGTATAACTCCAAAAAAAACCGTATAAAAAACCGTATAAGAACTTGGGGATATACAGCAAATAATAGATTTTACATATGAGTTTGAACGAGTATTTAGACGTACTAGGGAAATATTATAAGAAGCAGGCAAAGGAGATCTGTTCATTTAAACCTTGGGGACAAATAGTCTGAAGACGATGGATCCATTGCGCTTCTTTTTGCATAATCCTTTTATCCACGTCACCACCTCTTATTGTCTGTCTGATGCATTCCACCCCTTGAAATTTAAGGTTTGAGGAGTCACCCCCATGACATTCCCAGACATGACGGGCCACTGAGGTATCCTCTTGTCGCCTAACATCCCCAATATGCTCTCTAATCCTCCTTCTGAACTCCCTTTTGGTCTTCCCTACATATTGCTTTTTACAGTCGCAGGTGATGAGATACACCAGCCCCTTGGTTTTGCAATTTATGTAGGACCTGTTCTCAAAACTTTTCCCCGTAATGGTACTTCTAAAATTGCTGCTGCATAGTATTGACTCACAAGCTTTGCAGGACCCACATCTAAAGCTTCCTTTTAAGCCACGATTCAACCAGGTGCCAACAGAATCCTGGATATTTAAATGGCTATGAACTAACCGATCCTTAACATTACATCCACGTCTATAGGTGATCATGGGAGATTTTCCTACCAAACCCCCAATGTCTGGGTCGGCTTGCAGAATGCCCCAAAAACGTTGTAGGATGGACCTAACCTCCACACTAGAGGAGTCAAAGGTACCAATAACCCTCACCATTTCCTCCTCCACTTCCTTCGGTTTAGGGTTCAATAAGTCATCCCGATTTCTACCTAATGCATTCTGATATGCGGCTTTGAGTACTTTTCTCGGATACCCTCTCCGCCGAAATCTGTTTTCTAATTCATGAGCCGAAATCTTATAGTCGGATATGGTCGAGCAGTTTCGGCGTGCCCTCAGGTATTGGCCCTTTGGGATGCCCCGTTTCAAATTTACGGGATGACAACTTTCCCATCTCAAGAGACTATTTGTGGCAGTGGATTTCCTAAACATATTGGTTTGAATGGCTCCTGAGGGTGTCTTAGAAATCGTGACGTCGAGAAATGTGATCTTATTATCATTAATCTCTGACGTAAAAAAGAGACCTAGGTTGTTTATGTTAAGGGCACCTACAAACTCCATGAATTGTGCCTTTGTTCCTTTCCACAAGATCAGAATGTCGTCTATGAATCTAATCCATAGAAGGATACAGGAGGTCCATTGTTCCATCAAATCCGTAAAGACACATTCTTTTTCCCACCAGCCTAAATACAAGTTGGCATAAGTCGGGGCACATGGACTTCCCATGGCTACCCCTTTTAGCTGGTGGAAAATCTTTTGATTGAACAAAAAGAAGTTATGCTCCAATACAAATTTCAACAATAAAATGACAAATTCATTGTGGGCCCTAAATTGTGTGCCCTTGTCTCTCAAAAAATAGTCAATGGCACAGCATCCCTGCTCATGGGGAATAGAGCTATACAACGCCTCCACATCTAATGAGGCAAGAAGCACATCATGATCAAGACGGATGCCTTCAAGTTTCCTCAGGGCATCCATAGTATCCCTAATATATGAGGGTAGTGATAATACAAAAGGTCTGAGGATACGATCCACATATACACTGGCATTTTGCGTCAAACTGTCTATCCCAGATACAATTGGGCGACCCTTGAGAGGGGTCGTCCCTTTGTGAATTTTAGGTAGACTGTAAAATGTTGCAACTTGCGGAAAATCGGTATACATAAATTTAAATTCTTTTTCGTTTATCAAATTTAAAGCTTTTGCTGAATCCAAAATGTCCTTCAATTGACTTTTAAAAATCTTAGTAGGATCAGACTCCAGAACCCTATAACAATGTTGATCCTGCAAAATATGAAGACACATTGTTATATAGCGGCTACGATCCATGACCACAATATTTCCGCCTTTATCAGACGGCTTTATAACAATTGTGTCATCGATTTCAAGGGATCGTAGTCCCGTCATTTCCTCCTTAGTTGTGTTGAAATGACCTATCCTGCAGTCATCAAGTGACCTAAGTTGGTCTTCAACAACTTTTACGAACACATCAATGGGGGTGTTGTCATTTAAAGGTGCAAATTTTGTCGATGGGGCCCTCAGGTCTGTAAATGGACCCTCACCTATTTCTCTTTGGCCTTCCTCCCATAGTCCTTCCAATAATCTAAGGTCTGGTAACTCATCCTCCGTTATGCCCAATTCTAGACATTTACGACGATCATGCGTCAGAAAGAATTTTTTCCATTTTAATTTTCGAGCAAATAAATTAATATCCTTTACCCAGGTGAACAAATTAAATCTGTTTGTAGGGACAAATGACAACCCTCTTTTTAGGATACCAATTTCATCACTTGTAAGTACGCGAGAGGATAGATTAATAACCTGGGACTCATCCTCATCAGATCTGGACCTATGGCTTAGATGTCCCTTCTGTCTCTCAAGAGGTAATCCGAGATAGGGTGGCTTTTGGCTAAAAAACCACCCCCGCGGCCTTGTCCTTTTCCTCTACCTCTTCCCCTCATGTTAGCACGGGTGGGATAACGAGTCTGATCCATCCCTCCCCGTTGTCTCCTAAAATGGTTTCTCCCTGGTTCAGAATCAGAGTATTCCTGCTCTGACGATGAAATGTCAGTTTCAGGTTCGAGAGTGGTGCTAGATTTTATGCTATAATCGAATATTTTTCCTTCCTTAAAATCAAGCGTGTCACGAACAAATTGATAATGTTTTCGCTCTTTTATATGGTTCGTAAATTTTTCCACTGCTTGCTGTAGGACGATTTCTTTCCTCTCGTACTCTATATTAGTGGAGAACCCCAGACTTATTGAAGAAATGGGAAACTGAGTCTATTGAGTCTTCATTAAGATTCATGGGTCTGTTATTAGAGGAGGAAAAAAATGGTCTGGTCAAAAGCACACAACAACTTAAAGAAGCGATAATATCGGCACAAAAATTCTCCCAGGTTATTAATCTATCCTCTCGCGTACTTACAAGTGATGAAATTGGTATCCTAAAAAGAGGGTTGTCATTTGTCCCTACAAACAGATTTAATTTGTTCACCTGGGTAAAGGATATTAATTTATTTGCTCGAAAATTAAAATGGAAAAAATTCTTTCTGACGCATGATCGTCGTAAATGTCTAGAATTGGGCATAACGGAGGATGAGTTACCAGACCTTAGATTATTGGAAGGACTATGGGAGGAAGGCCAAAGAGAAATAGGTGAGGGTCCATTTACAGACCTGAGGGCCCCATCGACAAAATTTGCACCTTTAAATGACAACACCCCCATTGATGTGTTCGTAAAAGTTGTTGAAGACCAACTTAGGTCACTTGATGACTGCAGGATAGGTCATTTCAACACAACTAAGGAGGAAATGACGGGACTACGATCCCTTGAAATCGATGACACAATTGTTATAAAGCCGTCTGATAAAGGCGGAAATATTGTGGTCATGGATCGTAGCCGCTATATAACAATGTGTCTTCATATTTTGCAGGATCAACATTGTTATAGGGTTCTGGAGTCTGATCCTACTAAGATTTTTAAAAGTCAATTGAAGGACATTTTGGATTCAGCAAAAGCTTTAAATTTGATAAACGAAAAAGAATTTAAATTTATGTATACCGATTTTCCGCAAGTTGCAACATTTTACAGTCTACCTAAAATTCACAAAGGGACGACCCCTCTCAAGGGTCGCCCAATTGTATCTGGGATAGACAGTTTGACGCAAAATGCCAGTGTATATGTGGATCGTATCCTCAGACCTTTTGTATTATCACTACCCTCATATATTAGGGATACTATGGATGCCCTGAGGAAACTTGAAGGCATCCGTCTTGATCATGATGTGCTTCTTGCCTCATTAGATGTGGAGGCGTTGTATAGCTCTATTCCCCATGAGCAGGGATGCTGTGCCATTGACTATTTTTTGAGAGACAAGGGCACACAATTTAGGGCCCACAATGAATTTGTCATTTTATTGTTGAAATTTGTATTGGAGCATAACTTCTTTTTGTTCAATCAAAAGATTTTCCACCAGCTAAAAGGGGTAGCCATGGGAAGTCCATGTGCCCCGACTTATGCCAACTTGTATTTAGGCTGGTGGGAAAAAGAATGTGTCTTTACGGATTTGATGGAACAATGGACCTCCTGTATCCTTCTATGGATTAGATTCATAGACGACATTCTGATCTTGTGGAAAGGAACAAAGGCACAATTCATGGAGTTTGTAGGTGCCCTTAACATAAACAACCTAGGTCTCTTTTTTACGTCAGAGATTAATGATAATAAGATCACATTTCTCGACGTCACGATTTCTAAGACACCCTCAGGAGCCATTCAAACCAATATGTTTAGGAAATCCACTGCCACAAATAGTCTCTTGAGATGGGAAAGTTGTCATCCCGTAAATTTGAAACGGGGCATCCCAAAGGGCCAATACCTGAGGGCACGCCGAAACTGCTCGACCATATCCGACTATAAGATTTCGGCTCATGAATTAGAAAACAGATTTCGGCGGAGAGGGTATCCGAGAAAAGTACTCAAAGCCGCATATCAGAATGCATTAGGTAGAAATCGGGATGACTTATTGAACCCTAAACCGAAGGAAGTGGAGGAGGAAATGGTGAGGGTTATTGGTACCTTTGACTCCTCTAGTGTGGAGGTTAGGTCCATCCTACAACGTTTTTGGGGCATTCTGCAAGCCGACCCAGACATTGGGGGTTTGGTAGGAAAATCTCCCATGATCACCTATAGACGTGGATGTAATGTTAAGGATCGGTTAGTTCATAGCCATTTAAATATCCAGGATTCTGTTGGCACCTGGTTGAATCGTGGCTTAAAAGGAAGCTTTAGATGTGGGTCCTGCAAAGCTTGTGAGTCAATACTATGCAGCAGCAATTTTAGAAGTACCATTACGGGGAAAAGTTTTGAGAACAGGTCCTACATAAATTGCAAAACCAAGGGGCTGGTGTATCTCATCACCTGCGACTGTAAAAAGCAATATGTAGGGAAGACCAAAAGGGAGTTCAGAAGGAGGATTAGAGAGCATATTGGGGATGTTAGGCGACAAGAGGATACCTCAGTGGCCCGTCATGTCTGGGAATGTCATGGGGGTGACTCCTCAAACCTTAAATTTCAAGGGGTGGAATGCATCAGACAGACAATAAGAGGTGGTGACGTGGATAAAAGGATTATGCAAAAAGAAGCGCAATGGATCCATCGTCTTCAGACTATTTGTCCCCAAGGTTTAAATGAACAGATCTCCTTTGCCTGCTTCTTATAATATTTCCCTAGTACGTCTAAATACTCGTTCAAACTCATATGTAAAATCTATTATTTGCTGTATATCCCCAAGTTCTTATACGGTTTTTTATACGGTTTTTTTTGGAGTTATACATTATCACAAAGATTAATAATTACTTTGCAGAATCTCATGGACATCTGACAAAAATAATTTTTTGTCAATTTTTTTGTCATTTAGGCTACCAATGTCACTCCAAGATCTGTCCATAATTTTTTTTGGGTTTTCATCGGTCTTCTTGTTTGTGTGTTTTTTTGTGTTTTTGTGTTTTTATGTTTCCTGTACATAACTATATGGTAAGACATGGATCATATAAGCACAACTAAATTTATCGAGCATTAGATCATATATACGAACTATCTATTGGTTTTTTGCCAAGGATATTAAATACAGGTATCTTGTGACAAGTGTTTTGACATGCGGTTTGATATGCGGTTTTTTCAGCGACATGTGGACATTTTTCCCAATCTGGGAACGTGCCCATCTCCTTATCAGCGATCTTTGGGTTTCTTCCCTATGTCTTTGTGTGGCGATTTTGTTGCGCTTCGTGTTTTTCTGTGTCTCTCGTTTGAGCTGCATTGGTTTGCAGGTTTTGAATTCATACGGCAGTGAATATGATCCGCCTGGAGATCTCCTAGGCAACGTGGGACGCTGTAGCGTTGAAATGAACAGCTGATTGGCTGCTGGATAGGAGGCTCGGCATTCCTCCTGCAACGTCATATTCTGACGTGGCCACTGCGGGTTGGTGCCTGGCCTCAGCTACGTCAGCTGAGTGGGTGGGCTTTGGCCTGTCAAATAGACCGGAACTTCGCCGGCGCGTGTGCGGCCAATGCATTAGAGTCGTACACGCGCCGTGAGGTTCATCTTAGCACACAACTGTGCTCAACGGCAGTAATAGATGAAACGATAAATAAACTGATTTGATAATCCCTGATGATGTGTCACCTGTATTAGTGGCACGGAAACGCGTTGGATTATCCCCTATTTCAGTGAGGTGTGTCAGTGCAATATACTATAAGAGGAGAGGTTTTGCTTGGTGGTTGGAATAACATCATCACACTAGTATTCCTCTCCTAATTACTGACCACCTTATCTGAAGCCTGTTCTATTGTAATGAGGGCTAGGATAGCTCATTTTTAAAGATTTATCAATTAAACAATATTTTAATCGTTCTACTTCAGGCAGTAAATTTGAATAATTAACGGAACGTAACAACCTTATCATTGTGCACATTTTGCTAGAAGATTCAAATACTACGTTAGAAGACTCGGACATCAGAGTATAAGACCTAACTATCATAGTAGAAAACTCAAATACTACGGTAGAAGACTCGGCCATCAGACTAGAAGACCTAATTATCATAGTAGAAGACCTACATTCCATGGTAGAAGACTCGGCCATCAGAGTAGAAGACCTAACTATCATAGTTGAAAACTCAAATACCTTGGTAGAAGACTCGGCCATCAAAGTAGAAGACCTAATTATCATAGTAGAAGACCCAGATTCCATGGTAGGAGACTCGGCCATCAGAGTATAAGACCTAACTATCATAGTAGAAGACTCAAATACTACGGTAGAAGACACGGCCAACAGAGTAGAAGACCTAATTATCATAGTAGAAGACCCAGATTCCATGGTAGAAGATTCTGCCATCAGAGTAGAAGACCTAACTATCATAGTAGAAGACTCAAATACTACGGTAGAAGACACGGCCATCAGAGTAGAAGACCTAATTATCATAGTAGAAGACCCAGATTCCATGGTAGAAGATTCTGCCATCAGAGTAGAAGACCTAACTATCATAGTAGAAGACTCAAATACTATGGTAGAATACTCGGCCATCAAAGTAGAAGACCTAACTATCAGAGTTGAAGACTCAAATACCACGGTAGAAGACCTAACAACCATAGAAGATAATACAACCATATTTCTACTAATTATAATAAGACTGTATAGAATCTCATTAACTATTTTTGGGTGTAAACTCCTCGTCCTACCAAGACCCCGTCTCTCACCTCCAGGTGGTCACGTGAGCTCTGTAGTGACACTTCGCTGCATCGTGACTACGTTTCGGAAGTGATATCTAAATGCATTTTTTAAAGTGTCTAAAATGTTCACACCTTGAGCTGTTAGGAAGAGTTTTGTGTAAAACTAGGGCACGTCTTCACCGGAAAAAGTGAGAACAGCGTCAGGTAATGGCGCTTACAGGGTGGGAGACGTTCTGGCCTGACATAAATGGGGCTTTTTAGAAGGAAATAAAGTAGCGTGTTGTCAGGGAGCTGCGCTGAGGGCGGACATGTGTCTCCAGCGCCGGGGCTCAGATGTGACTCAGCGCACAGCTCCAGGAGATGGGATAACAAGGCTTCCTAGTGACGTGACGGGGGCAGAGCTCGGGGCATCTCCTGCCGGCAAACGCCTGTCCCTGATTCCTTGTCAAATGCCACGACTCAGATACAAGTGCGCGGCGTCGTGTTTACGGCTGTCGGCTACGATAATCATTCATCCCGACACATTTATTTTCCATACCATGAACCGCTGGATTAACGAAGGCAGAAGACATTACGTCATGTTCATTACCTCCACACATTATTTGTGCGGCTACCATCATTCATTCGCTCTCCAGATAGCTACTTTCAGGAAGACGACGCAGGAGGGCGCCCTTTTGTGCAGCAAAGCTAAGACGTAATCGTATGAAAAGTATAATTGTAATTTTCTAACAAAAGCACAAGGAAAATGTTCACTGTACAACTTCTCTTATACTGTATACATATACACTGCACAGTACCACTTCTCTTGTCCTGTATACTGGGTGTAATTCTCAGTATCTGTATTATTCTGTATACATATACACTGCACAGTACCACTTCTCCTGTGCTGTATACTGGGTGTAATTCTCAGTATCTGTATTATTCTGTATACATATACACTGCACAGTACCACTTCTCCTGTGCTGTATACTGGGTGTAATTCTCAGTATCTGTATTATTCGGTGTATATATGGACACTGCACAGTACCACTTCTCCTGTCCTGTATACTGGGTGTAATTCTCAGTATCTGTATATATAGACACTGCACAGTACCACTTCTCCTGTCCTGTATACTGGGTGTAATTCTCAGTATCTGTATTATTCTGTATATATATACACTGCACAGTACCACTTCTCCTGTCCTGTATACTGGGTGTAATTCTCAGTATCTGTATTATTCTGTATATACACTGCACAGTACCACTTCTCCTGTCCTGTATACTGGGTGTAATTCTCAGTATCTGTATTATTCTGTGTATATATATACACTGCACAGTACCACTTCTCCTGTCCTGTATACTGGGTGTAATTCTCAGTATCTGTATTATTCTGTATATATATACACTGCACAGTACCACTTCTCCTGTCCTGTATACTGGGTGTAATTCTCAGTATCTGTATTATTCTGTATATATATACATTGCACAGTACCACTTCTCCTGTCCTGTATACTGGGTGTAATTCTCAGTATCTGTATTATTCTGTATATATACACTGCACAGTACCACTTCTCCTGTCCTGTATACTGGGTGTAATTCTCAGTATCTGTATTATTCTGTATATATGGACACTGCACAGTACCACTTCTCCTGTCCTGTATACTGGGTGTAATTCTCAGTATCTGTATTATTCTGTATATATATACACTGCACAGTACCACTTCTCCTGTCCTGTATACTGGGTGTAATTCTCAGTATCTGAATTATTCTGTATATATATATATACACTGCACAGTACCACTTCTCCTGTCCTGTATGCTGGGTGTAATTCTCAGTATCTGTATTATTCGGTGTATATATGGACACTGCACAGTACCACTTCTCCTGTCCTGTATACTGGGTGTAATTCTCAGTATCTGTATATATAGACACTGCACAGTACCACTTCTCCTGTCCTGTATACTGGGTGTAATTCTCAGTATCTGTATTATTCTGTATATATATACACTGCACAGTACCACTTCTCCTGTCCTGTATACTGGGTGTAATTCTCAGTATCTGTATTATTCTGTATATACACTGCACAGTACCACTTCTCCTGTCCTGTATACTGGGTGTAATTCTCAGTATCTGTATTATTCTGTATATATATACACTGCACAGTACCACTTCTCCTGTCCTGTATACTGGGTGTAATTCTCAGTATCTGTATTATTCTGTATATATATACACTGCACAGTACCACTTCTCCTGTCCTGTATACTGGGTGTAATTCTCAGTATCTGTATTATTCTGTATATATATACATTGCACAGTACCACTTCTCCTGTCCTGTATACTGGGTGTAATTCTCAGTATCTGTATTATTCTGTATATATATACACTGCACAGTACCACTTCTCCTGTCCTGTATACTGGGTGTAATTCTCAGTATCTGAATTATTCTGTATATATATATATACACTGCACAGTACCACTTCTCCTGTCCTGTATGCTGGGTGTAATTCTCAGTATCTGTATTATTCGGTGTATATATGGACACTGCACAGTACCACTTCTCCTGTCCTGTATACTGGGTGTAATTCTCAGTATCTGTATATATAGACACTGCACAGTACCACTTCTCCTGTCCTGTATACTGGGTGTAATTCTCAGTATCTGCATTATTCTGTATATATGGACACTGCACAGTACCACTTCTCCTGTCCTGTATACTGGGTGTAATTCTCAGTATCTGTATTATTCTGTATATACACTGCACAGTACCACTTCTCCTGTCCTGTATACTGGGTGTAATTCTCAGTATCTGTATTATTCTGTATATATATACACTGCACAGTACCACTTCTCATCTTTTTTAATAAATGTTAACAAACATACACATGCCATAAATCCGCACATACAATACACGGGTCATAAACCAACACAAAATTAACAAGTTATAAACACATTATGAATCTCGGCCGCCTCCTCTCTGGTCCAGATCACATTCCTACCAGCACTCAGTCTTCTGTATTATAACTCACATCATCCACACATCACTCATCATCCACACATCACTCATCATCCACACGTCACTCACATCAGTATAAATACAAATACACAAAACTCATAGTCACAAAATCAATCCAGACGCCTCAAAAGAACAAAATCAGTAACAGTCTAAAAAATAAAATTGTTAAACCACAATAAACCAAAAACTGACCCTAACCGGTCCACGTGCCCATCAAAATATATTAACCAAGGAAAATGAGAAATTTCTACATGAGAAAACACAACATGAGCCCAATCTGCAAATAACCCCCCCTTTTTTTTTTTTTTTTTTATAATTTTTTTTTTTTTTTTTTTTTACATTTTATTATTTTTTTTTTTTTTTTCCCTCCACCCTTTTTCTTAACCACAAATCCGCAATATGAATACCAATTAGTAACCAATATATACAATATATACAAAACAATACTGAACATACATTTATATATATAATATCTACATTATACCCAATTCAAGACCAATGTCCAGTCCAAAGTCCGTACCTTTAAGCTCCGACCGACACCATCGTCCATCCTTCAATGTCTCTTTGATCGGGCCCGGCTTTTTCTTATTATTTGTACCACCCCTCCCCCCCTTTCCCCCCTCCCCACCTAACACCTAACCCCCTCACATCTATACAAAAATACTACACTCTACAAGATATAGTAAGTAAAGACTCAGCCTGTACAATGGCATACATTACCTGACATAACACATAACACATCCTTAACAAATCCTACCCACAAGGCCCTGGTTCGGTACCTGCAAGCCCTATATCCGTCATCAACTATACAGAAAACAAAAAGCTACAGTGACAGCATTAGCCCCCCACCAGGAATAGAGACGACTAGACTAGGGCACGCTGAAGGAGAAACCCCTCCAAAGCATGGAGGCCCTACTCGTGCCCAGTCTCTCGAACTCCAAAGAACGAACCTTCCCCAGGTCACCGAGAATGTTCCTCACCACCTCTTCCTCCGGGAGGGTTTTTTGTCTGGTTGATACAAAACACCGTGAGTTCCACGTGCCGTACCTGACCGCTAAGCTGACTAAGAATAAAGTGCCCCGATCTCGACCACCCAGGTGTCTGAATGTTCCATAGGCCCATTCCGCATAGGAGAGACCGGTCAGACCAGGCCAACCAATGGAGGCACCCACCCTGCTGTAGACCCCTGTATTGAGGGGACAATGAAGCAGGAAGTGCTCCATGCTTTCCAGCACGCCGCCACACTCCTCCCGGGGACAACCCCTTTCCTCAGGGTTCCTGTGTTTCAAGTTGTCCCTCACATACAGTTTCCCATGGAAGCAACGCCAAGCCAAGTCCCAAAACTTTAAAGGGATCCTACTAGAATTTAAAACCCTCAAACCAACCTCCAGATCCCGACTTGGGCAGTCCCTGAGCGCCAGGGGCTTCTGGAAATGGGTCAACAGAACTCTGTTGTCAAGGAGCCTCCTTGACAGAGTCCTGATCTCCCACATCCCCAGACCCCACCGGCGAATTGTTTTCAGAACCACGGTAGCGTAAGCCGGAAGATGCCCATGCGGCGTGCGAAGGTCCTTCACTTGCCCTCCTGTCTCCCATTCCTGGAAGAAAGGCCGAAACCACCCCCTGCAGGAGACTACCCACGGAGGAGCCCTCTCTTGCCAGAGGTTTGACATGTTGATCTTTACAAAGGTATTAACCAGGAATACCACAGGGTTGACCATACACAACCCCCCTAGTCTCCTCGTACGGTATGTCACCTCCCTCTTGACTAGGTTCAGCTTATTCCCCCATAACATCTGGAAGAACAAGCTGTAGACCCGAGTCCAGAGAGGTTCTGGCAAGATGCAGACACTGCCCAAATAGATTAACAAAGGGAGCAGGTAAGTTTTGATCAAGTTGACCCTTTCCCTGAGGGTCAAAGACCAACCCTTCCACTGGTCGACCTTCTGAGCGGCGATCTTTAGCCTGCTGTCCCAATTTTGTTTGGGGTAATCCCCCTGGCCAAATTCGATGCCGAGAATTTTTACAAACTCCTGAGGCCCCGGAAGAGTGTCCGAGAGATCAAAGGTAGGATCTCCCCCTCCCAGCCAGAGACTCTTACACTTATCCTGGTTGATCATGGACCCGGATGCCTCCGAGTAGCGGTCAACTTCAGACATCACCCACTCTGCCTCCCCTCTCGAGGACACAAAGACGGTGACGTCATCCGCATACGCCACCACTCTCAGAGTGGCTTCCGAGGCTGCCAAGTCCATGCTGACTCCCACCAACGGTCCACGATCTACCCTCCTAAGGAAGGGGTCAATCGCGAACACGTATAAAAGCGGGCTCAGCGGGCAACCCTGGCGAACCCCAGACCCAACCTCAAAAGAGCGGCCAATCCAACCGTTCACAAGCGGAAAACTCTCTGCCCCTGCATACAAGATCTTAAGCCAATCAACAAACCCCCCCGGCAGACCATACCTCAGAAGGACCGACCAGAGATACTCGTGATCAACCCGATCAAACGCTTTTGCCTGATCCAAGGACAGCAAGTACCCCTTCCAACGGCCCGCCCTACTCTGCTCCACTGCCTCTCGGACACCGAGTACAGCGCTAAACGCGCTGCGGCCTGGAACAGAGCAATGCTGAGCCCCCGAAAGGAGCCGGGGTGCAAATTTCACCAGCCGATTAAACAGCACCTTTGCCAGAACCTTTCTGTCCACATTGAGTAGCGCTATGGGACGCCAATTCTCAATGTGCGATGGGTCTTTACCCTTTGACAGGATGATCAGGGCCGACCTCCTCATTGACTTCGGCAAAGTGCCCGAGGAAAGACACTCATTCAACACCTCAGTCAACAGGGGAACTAAAATGTCCTTAAAGGTCTTGTAAAATTCAGACGTTAAGCCATCTGGACCCGGCGACTTCTTGAGGGCAAGCCCTTCAATCGCCAGTCTCACTTCCTCTTCCCTGATCGCCTCTGCCAAGACACCAAGAGAGGGGTCTACTCCTGGTTCGGGGACAGTTTCAGCCAGGAAAGCCGACATCGCATCCCGATCAAGATCCATCTTTCCCAAGAGGTGCGAGTAAAAGGATCTGACGACCTCCAAGATCCCTGATCTGGACCTTTTCAGGGATCCTGTACTGTCCATCAGTCCTGAAACCACTTTACTATTTACTGACATCTTGCAGTTCTTGTAGGGGTCGGGCGAGCGGTACTTCCCAAAATCCCTCTCAAAAACTAAAGATGCGTGTCTATCATACTGGCAACTCTTAAGCAAAGATTTCACTCTGGAAATGTCCTCGCGGTCACCTCCAGTCGAGACAAGATGCTCGAGTTTCCTCCTCAGGCCCTGATACAGGCGATACCTGTCCAGGCTCCTGAGGCTCGAGAGCTGGCGGAAGAAACTCGCCACCCTTTTTTTGAACATCTCCCACCACTCCGACTTACTGCTACAAAGATCCAGTAATGGTACCTGGCTCTGAAAGAAATCCTCAAAGGACCGTCTTATCTCCGCTTCTTCCAAGAGAGACGAATTGAGCCTCCAAAAGCCTCTTCCCATCCGGGGGGTCTCTGCAACATTCAGAGAAAATAAAATTAAACAGTGGTCGGAGAACTCCACCTCAACGACGGACACTGCCGAAGAGATGGCATCCTCCTTTAAATAAAACCTATCTATTCTAGACCTACAACTACCTCGATAAAAGGTGAATCCCGCGTGGCCTGGGGTGTGCCGGATGTGGACATCCACCAGGCGAGCCTCACTAGCTATCCTATTTAGGGCCACACAGTCATAAGTCAGCCTGTCTCTGGAACCTCCCCTATCTTGGGACCTCGTGGCAGCATTGAAGTCCCCTCCAAAGACCACCTGCCGACTCGTAAAAAGATAGGGCTTGATCCTCATAAAGAGACTTTTCCGGTCCCAGCTGGTTTGGGGACCGTAGATGTTAATGAGCCTGAGCTCCTGTCCCTTCATGAGGACATCCAAGATCAGGCACCTCCCCATTTCTAATTCAATAACCCGTCTGCATTCTACCGATGCGGTGAAAAGAACCGCCACCCCGCTACCCGGCTCGGCCGCAAGAGACCAATAAGATGGTCCACGCCTCCACTCCTTTTTCGCTTTATGTATGGCTGCCAAGTCTGTCAGCCTGGTCTCTTGCAAAAATAAAATGTCGGCCTCAATTCGGCCGAGAAAATCAAAGGCCGCAAATCTAGCCTTGTCAGATTTAATGCTGGCGACATTAATAGATGCCAGCGTCAACGGGGTGGGTGCCGCCATCCTGGGTGATTGAATTAGATGACCTTTTTCCCCTTCCCCTTGCCCTTCCCCTGGTTTTTATCACTGTCTGATGAAGAGCCGAGGGCCCTTTTGAGGGATGCTGATGTGTCCATATCCCTCCCTTCCTCCACCTCCCCGCCAGCACCACTATCAACCTCACCTCCAGGCTCCGGGACAGCGCTTCTCCCTGAGGGTTCCGCATGCCCTGAGGCAAGAAGCTGGACGCCCCCCACAGACCCCCTCGTCACCTTCGCCACATCCTCACCCCCACACTCCTCATCTGAAGAGGAGATGTCCTTGAGGGTTTGAAAGCGGTTTGAGAGAACAACAAGAGGTGAGTCGGTTGGGCTTTCCTTAGGCACCTGGACCAGGGGAGGAGAAGATTTCTTATCTCCCTTTTTTTTCTTTTTAGCACCCTGCTTGCGCTTTTCATCTAGCCACCGTCTACTGTCCTCATCCATACTTTCATATAGCGAGGAACATGAAGAAGCGGCTTCCTCCTCCCTCTCCAACCTCCTGACCTCTTCATTCAAGTCCTGTTCCCCCAGGGCCTCAGTAGCAATGACACTCGCCCCCGGAGCAGGGCCAAGGGTTACCCCAATTGCCTGGGGCTCCCCGAGCTCCCTACTCCTTCGACGGTTCTCCAATCGCCTTAACTTGGAGGGTGACTTGCCTTTCTTCCCTGGCCCCTCAGCCCCTTCACCTCCACCAGTGCCAACCACGGCAGGAGCAACCTCTCGGCTTTCTCCCGCTGGGCCCGCCATGGCGTTGGCAAAGGAACGAGGGCAGCGACTGAATGGGTGACCTAGATCCCCACACAGGTGACACCGAATATCCCCACAGGCTGTGGCAAGATGACCTATCCCCCCGCACAACGCACACTTCTGCACTCTGCAGTGGGCACTGAAGTGCGTGGGGTCACCACACCTGTGGCAGAGCTTCGGCTGCCCCTGGTAAAAGGCCAGGATTCGGTCCCTTCCTAAAAAGGCTGAGGAAGGGATGTGGGTGACAGTACTTCCTGAACGCTTTAATTTAACCATAAAGGTCCAGGCCCCTGACCAGATGCCAAATTCATCCCTGTTTTTTTTGGGGACCTCCGTTACCTCCCCGTACCTGCTGAGCCAGGTCATAATGTCCATACAAGAAAGACACTCATTGCAAGTTAGGACGGTCACCTTCTTGATTTCGCTCTGACGAGACAACGCTTGTACAGCGAAGTCTCGCCAGCCGGGCTCATTCTTCACCAGCTCATAATTCGACCAAAAGAGCTCCAGGCCCTCCGGCCGAACAAAGCTGATGTCAAATACTGGGGTGCCATAGGGATGTATCAGGGCAAAGATGTCGATCGCCCTGAAATTCATCTTCAAGAGAAGCTCAACTATTTTTGCCCTAGGTGGGCACGTATCATTGCCTCTCCAGCGAAGACGAACAACATTCCTACGAGCCCCCCCAGGCCCGGCTGTCGTAAGGGTCCACACAGTTTCCCCTTCCCTTTCTTCTCGGAAAGCAGTCAGGCCATGCCTGTCTATCCAGAAGGACAGATCAACCGCTCGGCCCTCTACCATTATTGTTCTCTCACCCTTTTTAAGGTCCTCCAGGAGGCGCCGCTGTAAAATACCGTCCCCAGAGCCTGAAGATGTGGAGGAGGCCCCAGCAGTGACACTGGCATAACTGCGAGTAGTCACCCCTGGGGGGGCAGATGGACCGGCCTCACTAGACCTCATACCCCTGGCAGTAACATTCCCACCACTCACCCCGGCCCCAGACACAAGAGAGGGACCATTATCAATAGCACTTGTACCGGCACCATTCATACCCTCACCATTATTAACAGCACTCGTACCGGCACCATTCATACCCTCACCATTATTAACAGCACTCGTACCTGCACCATTCATATCCTCACCATTATTAATAGCACTTGTACCGGCACCATTCATACCCTCACCATTATTAATATCACTTGTATCGGCACCATTCATACCCTCACCATTATTAATATCACTTGTACCGGCACCATTCATACCCTCACCATTATTAATATCACTTGTACCGGCACCATTCATACCCTCACCATTATTAATATCACTTGTACCGGCACCATTCATACCCCCACCATTATTAATATCACTTGAACCGGCACCATTCATACCCTCACCATTATTAATAGCACTTGTACCGGCACCAATCATACCCTCACCATTATTAATATCACTTGTACCGGCACCATTCATACCCTCACCATTATTAATAGCACTTGTACCGGCACCATTCATATCCTCACCCTCTGGACCAGCAGTAAAAAGTGTTTTTGGGCCGGATGTTATCGCCTCGGTGTCATCAGGTTTCCCCTCAACCTCATTGGCGTGACATTTCTTTATTTGAGACAATCCTTCCTTCTTAGAGCCAGCAATGCCCAGACTTGCCCTCACCCCTGGCAAAGCTGGCTCCCGGGCTGGGGATTCATGTGACGCAGCCACCATAGGAATACTAGTGACTGCGCCACCGGACCCAATGACCGCAAGCTTGGGGGGACATTCAACCGTGCCGTCAGTCCCAGCAGCCCCTTCATGCTGCCGCCGCTCAGTAGCACCAACGGGTTCCAGGGACACTGGAATATTCTCTGCCAGCTCTGGTGTCGAGCCGCCCCCCATTACTGAGGAGGAAACCTGAGCACCAGAGCTTTGTTCTGCACCCAACGCTGGGCCACCAACATTATCTGGCGCTATTGACGCCATAAAAACGCCACCAAAAACGCCACCGCTACTACGACAAGCAGGGACATCAGCCTCCATTATCACGCCATCATTAATCTCCCCGCTTTCCTGCACCGGACCCACTTCAGGGCCCGGGCTAGGCTGGATCACGGGGCTTGTGCAGCGAGCTGACCCTGCGGCCAGCTTGGGTAGCACTGAGTGGGGAACAAACTTAAAACTGACCTCCTCCACGATTTTTCCAGCCTTTCTGGATTTTAGTCGCCGCCGGGCTTTGCGCTTTGCTGCGCGCTTGGCATTAACTTTCTCCTCTGGACCCAAGTCCGCGCCAAAAGAAAAATGCTGCAGGCTCACCGGAGACTGGAGCTGCCGTATTTCCGCCATCAGCCTCCCACCTGAATTGCTGCTGCTGATGTCCTGGTCACAGGTGTCCCCCTCACCGGCTGAGCTGGAGTCCATGGGTAAAGCCACTTGCTCTGAAGGCAGCTCGCTGCACGTACTCCGCTGACCAGACGCACCCGGACACATCTCCTCCTCCTCACCCTCATCATCCGTCTGCTTTCCAGGGTCACAGACACCCTTCATTGCCCGGAACCGATCATCATTAAGGAGTTTCTCCTTGAAAGGTCCACTATTCTCCAAAATAAACTTGCGCTTTTCTTTCAGGGCATCCACCTCAGATTTGAGATCCCTGATAGTCGCCATTACTACCAACCTCTTTGCTCCAGAAGTGGCGTGCGACCGAACCCGGGCTGCTTTCAGCTCCTCCTGGAGCTTCCGAATGGCCTTCCTCATACCCGAATGGCCTTCCTCATACCCATGGAGGCACTCCGCAACACGGGAGCTAAAGGTGGTTGTTGACTCTAAGGCATGAAGTTCACCCCAATCTGCCTCCACACCATCATGCATGCTCTGCTGCACATCTCCAGGAGCGATCCTGCTGGCTGCAACACCAGGAACCTTGCGGCTTTCCTGGCTTTCTGTCCTGGTTTCAGGCGGGGGCAGGATCGGGGCCACATCGCTGTGACCACGACTAGATCTTCTCACCCCCACAACTTTGGCTGGTTGCTGAACGCTCCCGCTACCCGCCGGCCTAGACCGGGTAACAGGAGGCTGAGAAGCACTTGGCTGGGAAGAACTTCCTCTCATCCCAAGCAGCAAACTCTCTCCCTGGAGAGGAAAGAGCCGACACCCGGAAAGAGCTTCCTCCAACACACAGACAGCACACACCGCTCCTCCTGTCCTGTATACTGGGTGTAATTCTCAGTATCTGTATTATTCTGTATATATGGACACTGCACAGTACCGCTCCTCCTGTCCTGTATACTGGGTGTAATTCTCAGTATCTGTATTATTCTGTGTATATATATATATATATATATATATATATATATATATATATACACTGCACAGTACCACTTCTCCTGTCCTGTATACTGGGTGTAATTCTCAGTATCTGTATTATTCTGTATATATATACACTGCACAGTACCACTTCTCCTGTCCTGTATACTGGGTGTAATTCTCAGTATCTGTATTATTCTGTATATATATATACACTGCACAGTACCACTTCTCCTGTCCTGTATACTGGGTGTAATTCTCAGTATCTGTATTCTCCTGTATATATACACACTGCACAGTACCACTTCCCCTGTCCTGTATACTGGGTGTAATTCTCAGTATCTGTATTATTCTGTATATACACTGCACAGTACCACTTCTCCTGTCCTGTATTCTGGGTGTAATTCTCAGTATCTGTATTATTCTGTATGTATGGACACGGCACAGTACCACTTCTCTTGTTATGTTTGTTAGGTTCTTAGCATTTGTTACTTTTACAGCTACTTAACTCCTCTCTCCTACTATTCTGCTATTCTGTTTGTGTCAGTACTAACTGTATGTTTAGCATTCTATTCTTCTCCATGAAGCTTCCATATAGATCTCTACCTCCGTGAGATAATGTGTAACAATGCTTTACCCTGGACTGTGAACTATGGGGGTTCATGAGGCGAGGAGAATATTTTTATAACTGTTCATCACTTTTCCGTGTGTCCATCAAAGTGTAGGAAAGGGTTAACAGGGCAGTTATTAGATACAGAATATATCTTGGGTGGAGGCAGTGCCCCCTGCTGTGGGTTACCATAGGCCACAGTAATGTCATCCTCATTATTATGTTAATGTCTGTGCAGGCGGTGACTCAACACTTTGCATTTGTCCCCTCCAGACGGCTGTAGCCAGCGCGTCGTTACATTCACCGTAATCTTCCTGAACTCGCGCTGATGACGCCGTTGGGATTAGGTGATGCTGAACGGGGATTATATCATGTCTAGAGTCTGGGGCCGTCATTGTACCTTATAATATGAGAATAACTGGGGGCTCTACAATTTCTCACATTACCAAAGACACAGACGCAGCATTGTCACAGGATTCATATTATATTGTGTATTCATCTTATCGGGGGCCAACACGGACAACCACGGGCCCCTTTCAAATACAGTGTGTGGCCCCTTCCCTGCTTCCCGACAAATTACTTCTCGTCTGGGGTAATTTATCAGTAGAGATCCTGTCATTTACTGTAATAACACTTGTTGGGATGAGCAGTACAATCTGCAGACAGGGCACCGCGATGGGGGCAAAATTCACCCCTAGCTACACAAATGTGTTTATGGTGCTATGTGGGCAGCGTCTTGTTTATATGGCGCCACCAAAATGTCTTAAAGTAGTGCCGCTATATAGACAAATGTCCCCTCTTTACGGATGAGAAAGAAACAGGGAACTTTATGATAATGAATGAAATATAAGAATGACATTGAGTATCAGCAGATAATGGGCCTCATGTCTGAAAAGTGCCCTTGTTGTTCATAGCGACCAATCACAGCGCAGCTTTTATCTTTCAAAAGCGGTATAAGAAATAAAAGCTGGGGTGTGATTGGTAAGGCGATGTTCACATCATGGTTTTTTTCCTAGGATTAATGTGTACATAAAGTAAGCTCCCGGCATGCACGCTAATATTGTCCATCGGGCTGTACCAGTCAGATGGAGGTCTAGAGAGGGACCTTTTATATTACCCACAAAATATACAGTATATTCTGGAACATACTCTAGAACTCTGTATTGTGTTGTTCCTCTTTTATTCCTCCTAGAGATTTATGAATAAATTAATAACTGGGTGTTACCAGTGATGGGGTGTGTCAGTACATAGACTGACGGTGTCCAATCAGAGCTGATAGAGTGAGACTGTAGGGACACGCCCCTTTAACAAGGGACATGGTAACAACCAGTTGTCAATTTATTCATTAATTTCTAGGAGGAGTAACGGAGGGACAACACAATGTATTTATACCGGACATGTGAGGACAGGGAACGAGTACTCCTTAAGGCGAAAAAACAAGATCTGCATCTGTTATACAAAAAATCCTGCAGTCAATTATCCGTTATCGCGGAGATGATGGATTGTGACCCCACTAATCCGCGGGAGCGGACACGTGGGGATGAATATCCATAACGTCCGGACAGGGATCATGTCCCAGAGTGTTTCAGCACATTTCTATTTGAAATATAAAAATCATCCAAATAATCTAAAAATAATACGGGTATTATAAACCATCAACTCCAAGAGAAATGGAAAGCTTCATGTTGTGAGACTAGGACCCCCGGGAGGACTGGATGTGGTGGGACTAGGACCCTCGGGAGGACTGGATGTGGTTGGACTAGGACCCCCGGGAGGACTGGATGTGGTGGGACTAGGACCTCCGGGAGGACTTGATGTGGTTGGACTAGGACCCCCGGGAGGTCTGGATGTGGTTGGACTAGGACCCCCGGGAGGTCTGGATGTGGTTGGACTAGGACCCCCGGGAGGGCTGGATGTGGTGGGACTAGGACCCCCGGGAGGACTGGATGTGGTTGGACTAGGACCCCCGGGAGGACTGGATGTGGTGGGACTAGGACCCCCGGGAGGACTGGATGTGGACGAGGACGTCCGTCATGTTATTAGGAAGTAAATACTGGGGAGATGTGATTGGGTTTTACTGTTTCTGATAAGACCAGACGTTATTTATTTTCTCATCATGTTTTGTCTTTTTATCGGAAATTCTCAATGACGACGTTGTCCGCTCTGCACCAGCAGTGGAATAGCAGAGAGGGGACCGGCATTGCCTGTGAGGTCTGGTCGGCAGCAGACACTAGGAGCGGTCGTTCAGGAGCACAAAGAAGAGGCAAGGAAAAACGATACCACGTGGAGAGGGGAGATGGGTAAGACCCCCGATGTGCGGCATTGCCGGAAAGATGTTCTGTAAAGCTCCGAGTCCATTGTTTATTTATTGTTTATATACTATGTATAAACTACACATACACTATACACACACTACATACACACACTATACATACACACACTATACATACACTACATACACACTATACACACACACACACACACACACACACACATACACACACACACACACACACACACACACACCACACTATACATACACTACATACACCATACATACAATACGCACTATCTATACATACACACACACACCACACTATATACACACACTACAGACACACTATATACACACACACACCACACTATACATACACTATACACACACTATATACACACACCACACTATACATACACTATACATACACTACACACACGCACACACCATACTATACATACACTATACACACACTACATACACACACTATACACACACACCACACTATACATACCCTACATTCTGCATACATACACTACACACTATACATACGCAGACCACACTATACATACACTACATACACTACATACACCATACATACACTACACACACACACACACGCACACACACACAGACACACACACATATACGACATACACACTATACATACACTATATATATAAATACATACAATACATATACACTATACATACATTAGACCACGCACTACACACTATACATACACTTAAAGAGTGATGAAACGTGGGGCACTTCACTGAGGCGCTGTACACAATTCTGAGATCACTATTCTCAATGGCAGGTGTTTGCTGGAGAGAAGTAAAGCCACTAGAACCGGACTCTAGAACAGAAGAGACGCGTTCTCTGACAGAGAGAGAAACCATCTCCCCCATCTGTACTGTGAGGAGAAAATGTCCTGCAAACTCATCCAACATCAGACAGTGAGCCCAGCCTCAACCTAATCCAACAGTATATTGTGCTCCCAGGCTCAACCTCATGCATCAGACTGTGATCCTGGGCTCAATCTCATCCAACATCAAAATGTGAGCCCAGCTTAAACCTCATCCAACATCAAAATGTGAGACTGGCCTTAACCTCATCCAACATCAGACTGTAAGACCAGCCTCAACCTCATCCAACATCAGACTGTAAGACCAGCCTCAACCGCATTCAACATCACACTGTAAGACCAGCCTCAACCTCATCCAACATCACACTGTAAGACCAGCCTCAACCTCATCCAACATCATACTGTAAGACCAGCCTCAACCTCATCCAACATCACACTGTAAGACCAGCCTCAACCTCATCCAACAACAGACTGTGAGGGTATGTTCACACGGCCAAATTTCAGACGTATACGAGGCGTATTTTGCCTCGTTTTACGTCTGGAAATACGTCTCAAATACGTCGTCAAACATCTGCCCATTACTTTCTATGGGTAGAACGCTGTATTGTCCACACGACGCGTAATTTTACGCGTCGTAATTGCCGTACGAAAGGACAGGACACTTCTTTGGACGTTTTTGGAGCTGTTTTCTCATAGACTCCAATGAAAACAGCTCCAAAAACGGATGTAAAAAACGCCGCGAAAACGGCGTGAAAACGCCGCGAAAAATGCGAGTTGGTAAAAAAACTTCTGAAAAGCAGGGTCTGTTTTCCCTTGAAAACAGCTCTGGATTTTCAGACGTTTTTGTTGACTACGTGTGAACATACCCTAAGACCAGCCTCAACCTCATCCAACATCAGACTGTAAGACCAGCCTCAACCTCATCCAACATCAGACTGTAAGACCAGCCTCAACCTCATCCAACATCAGACTGTAAGACCAGCCTCAACCTCATCCAACAACAGACTGTAAGACCAGCCTCAACCTCATCCAACATCACACTGTAAGACCAGCCTCAACCTCATCCAACATCAGACTGTAAGACCAGCCTCAACCTCATCCAACATCAGACTGTAAGACCAGCCTCAACCTCATCCAACATCAGACTGTAAGACCAGCCTCAACCTCATCCAACATCACACTGTAAGGGTATGTTCACACGTAGTCAACCAAAACGTCTGAAAATCCAGAGCTGTTTTCAATGGAAAACAGACCCTGCTTTTCAGACGTTTTTTACCAACTCGCATTTTTACCAACTCATTTTTTTACCAACTCGTTTTTGGAGCTGTTTTCATTGGAGTCTATGAGAAAACAGCTCCAAAAACGTCTGAAAGAAGTGTCCTGCACTTCTTTTGACGAGGCTGTATTTTTACGAGTCGTCGTTTGACAGCTGTCAAACGACGACGCGTAAATAACAGGTCGTCTGCACAGTACGTCGGCAAACACATTCAAATGAATGGCCAGATGTTTGCCGACGTATTGCAGCCCTATTTTCAGACGTAAAACGAGGCATAATACGCCTCGTATACGTCTGAAATTTGGCCGTGTGAACATACCCTAAGACCAGCCTCAACCTCATCCAACATCAGACTGTAAAACCAGCCTCAACCTCATCCAACAACAGACTGTAAGACCAGCCTCAACCTCATCCAACATCACACTCTAAGGGTATGTTCACACGCACTAATTACGGACGTAAATCGGGCGTTTTTGCCCCGAATTACGTCCGAAAATAGCGCCTCAATAGCGTTGACAAACATCTGCCCATTGAAAGCAATGGGCAGACGTTTGTCTGTTCACATGAGGTGTATATTTACGCGCCGCTGTCAAATAACGGCGCGTAAATGGACGCCCGCGTCAAAGAAGTGACCTGTCACTTATTTGGCCGTAATTGGAGCCGTTATTCATTGACTCCAATGAATAGCAGCGCCAATTACGCCCGTAATGGACGCGGCGTTCAAGCGCCTGCACATGCCGTTACGGCTGAAATTACGGGGATGTTTTAAGGCTGAAACATCCCCGTAATTTCAGCCGTTACGGACGCCCTCGTGTGAACATACCCTTAGGGTATGTTCACACGTAGTCAACAAAATCGTCTGAAAATCCAGAGCTGTTTTCAAGGGAAAACAGACCCTGCTTTTCAGACGTTTTTTTACCAACTCGCATTTTTCGCGGCGTTTTCACGCCGTTTTCGCTGCATTTTCGCGGCGTTTTTTACGTCCGTTTTTGGAGCTGTTTTCATTGGAGTCTATGAGAAAACAGCCCCAAAAACGTCCAAAGAAGTGTCCTGCATATAATGTATATAAGTGTCCTGCACTTCTTTTGCCGAGGCTGTATTTTTACGCGTCGTCGTTTGACAGCTGTCAAACGACGATGCGTAAATAACAGGTCGTCTGCACAGTACGTCGGCAAACCCATTCAAATGAATGGGCAGATGTTTGCCGACGTATTGTAGCCCTATTTTCAGACGTAAAACGAGGCAAAATACGCCTCGTATACGTCTGAAATTTGGCCGTGTGAACATACCCTAAGACCAGCCTCAACCTCATCCAACATCAGACTGTAAGGGTATGTTCACACGGCCTATTTACGGACGTAATTCGGGCGTTTTTGCCCCTAATTACGTCTGAAAATAGCGCCTCAATAGCGCTGACAAACATCTGCCCATTGAAAGCAATGGGCAGACGTTTGTCTGTTCACACGAGGCGTATATTTACGCGCCGCTGTCAAATGACGGCGCGTAAATAGACGCCCGCGTCAAAGAAGTGACCTGTCACTTCTTTGGCCGTAATTGGAGCCGTTATTCATTGACTCCAATGAATAGCAGCGCTAATTACGCCCTTAATGGACGCGGCGTTCAAGCGCCTGCACATGCCGGTACGACTGAAATTACGGGGATGTTTTCAGGCTGAAACATCCCCGTAATTTCAGCCGTAACGGACGCCCTCGTGTGAACATACCCTTAGACCAGCCTCAACCTCATCCAACAACAGACTGTAAGACCAGCCTCAACCTCATCCAACATCAGACTGTAAGACCAGCCTCAACCTCATCCAACATCAGACTGTAAGACTAGCCTCAACCTCATCCAACAACAGACTGTAAGACCAGACTCAACCTCATCCAACATCACACTGTAAGACCAGCCTCAACCTCATCCAACATCACACTGTAAGACCAGCCTCAACCTCATCCAACATCAGACTGTAAGACCAGCCTCAACCTCATCCAACATCACACTGTAAGACCAGCCTCATCCAACATCAGACTGTAAGACCAGCCTCAACCTCATCCAACATCAGACTGTAAGACCAGCCTCAACCTCATCCAACATCACACTGTAAGACCAGCCTCAACCTCATCCAACATCAGACTGTAAGACCAGCCTCAACCTCATCCAACATCAGACTGTAAGACCAGCCTCAACCTCATTCAACATCAGACTGTAAGACCAGCCTCAACCTCATCCAACATCACACTGTAAGACCAGCCTCAACCTCATCCAACATCAGACTGTAAGACTAGCCTCAACCTCATCCAACATCAGACTGTAAGACCAGCCTCAACCTCATCCAACATCACACTGTAAGACCAGCCTCAACCTCATCCAACATCACACTGTAAGACCAGCCTCAACCTCATCCAACATCAGACTGTAAGACCAGCCTCAACCTCATCCAACATCAGACTGTAAGACCAGCCTCAACCTCATCCAACATCAGACTGTAAGGGTATGTTCACACGGCCAAATTTCAGACGTATACGAGGCGTATTATGCCTCGTTTTACGTCTGAAAATATGGCTACAATACGTCGGCAAACATCTGCCCATTCATTTGAATGGGTTTGCCGACGTACTGTGCAGACGACCTGTTATTTACGCGTCGTCGTTTGACAGCTGTCAAACGACGACTCGTAAAAATACAGCCTCGTCAAAAGAAGTGCAGGACACTTCTTTCAGACGTTTTTGGAGCTGTTTTCTCATAGACTCCAATGAAAACAGCTCCAAAAACGAGTTGGTAAAAAAATGAGTTGGTAAAAATGCGAGTTGGTAAAAAACGTCTGAAAAGCAGGGTCTGTTTTCCCTTGAAAACAGCTCTGGATTTTCAGACGTTTTGGTTGACTACGTGTGAACATACCCTCAGGAGAAAATGTCCTGCAAACTCATCCAACATCAGACAGTGAGCCCAGCCTCAACCTAATCCAACAGTATATTGTGCTCCCAGGCTCAACCTCATGCATCAGACTGTGATCCTGATCTCAATCTCATCCAACATCAAAATGTGAGCCCAGCTTAAACCTCATCCAACATCACACTGTAAGACCAGCCTCAACCTCATCCAACATCAGACTGTAAGACCAGCCTCAACCTCATTCAACATCAGACTGTAAGACCAGCCTCAACCTCATCCAACATCACACTGTAAGGGTATGTTCACACGGCCAAATTTCAGACGTATACAAGGCGTATTATGCCTCGTTTTACGTCTGAAAATATGGCTACAATACGTCGGCAAACATCTGCCCATTCATTTGAATGGGTTTGCCGACGTACTGTGCAGACGACCTGTTATTTACGCGTCGTCGTTTGACAGCTGTCAAACGACGACTCGTAAAAATACAGCCTCGTCAAAAGAAGTGCAGGACACTTCTTTCAGACGTTTTTGGAGCTGTTTTCTCATAGACTCCAATGAAAACAGCTCCAAAAACGAGTTGGTAAAAAAATGAGTTGGTAAAAATGCGAGTTGGTAAAAAACGTCTGAAAAGCAGGGTCTGTTTTCCCTTGAAAACAGCTCTGGATTTTCAGACGTTTTGGTTGACTACGTGTGAACATACCCTAAGGGTATGTTCACACGTAGTCAACCAAAACGTCTGAAAATCCAGAGCTGTTTTCAAGGGAAAACAGACCCTGCTTTTCAGACGTTTTTTACCAACTCGCATTTTTACCAACTCATTTTTTTACCAACTCGTTTTTGGAGCTGTTTTCATTGGAGTCTATGAGAAAACAGCTCCAAAAACGTCTGAAAGAAGTGTCCTGCACTTCTTTTGACGAGGCTGTATTTTTACGAGTCGTCGTTTGACAGCTGTCAAACGACGACGCGTAAATAACAGGTCGTCTGCACAGTACGTCGGCAAACCCATTCAAATGAATGGGCAGATGTTTGCCGACGTATTGGAGCCATATTTTCAGACGTAAAACGAGGCATAATACGCCTCGTATACGTCTGAAATTTGGCCGTGTGAACATACCCTCAACCTCATCCAACATCACACTGTAAGACCAGCCTCAACCTCATCCAACATCAGACTGTAAGACCAGCCTCAACCTCATCCAACATCAGACTGTAAGACTAGCCTCAACCTCATCCAACATCACACTGTAAGACCAGCCTCAACCTCATCCAACATCACACTGTAAGACCAGCCTCAACCTCATCCAACATCACACTGTAAGACCAGCCTCAACCTCATCCAACATCAGACTGTAAGACCAGCCTCAACCTCATTCAACATCAGACTGTAAGACCAGCCTCAACCTCATCCAACATCACACTGTCAGGGTATGTTCACACGGCCTATTTACGGACGTAATTCGAGTGTTTTTGCCCCGAATTACGTCTGAAAATAGCGCCTCAATAGCGCTGACAAACATCTGCCCATTGAAAGCAATGGGCAGACGTTTGTCTGTTCACACGAGGCGTATATCTACGCGCCGCTGTCAAATGACGGCGCGTAAATGGACGCCCGCGTAGAAGAAGTGACCTGTCACTTCTTTGGCCGTAATTGGAGCCGCTATTCATTGACTCCAATGAATAGCAGCGCTAATTACGGCCGTAATTGACGCGCCGTTCAAGCGCCTGCACATGCCGGTACGGCTGAAATTACGGGGATGTTTACAGGCTGAAACATCCCCGTAATTTCAGCCGTTACGGACCCCCGCCGTGTGAACATACCCTAAGTGTCCTGCACTTCTTTTGACGAGGTTGTATTTTTACGCGTCGTCGTTTGACAGCTGTCAAACGACGACACGTAAATAATAGGTCGTCTGCACAGTACGTCGGCAAACCCATTCAAATGAATGGGCAGATGTTTGCCGACGTATTGTAGCCCTATTTTCAGACGTAAAACGAGGCAAAATACGCCTCGTATACGTCTGAAATTTGGCCGTGTGAACATACCCTTAGACCAGCCTCAACCTCATCCAACATCAGACTGTAAGACCAGCCTCAACCTCATCCAACATCACACTGTAAGACCAGCCTCAACCTCATCCAACATCAGACTGTAAGACCAGCCTCAACCTCATCCAACATCAGACTGTAAGACCAGCCTCAACCTCATCCAACAACAGACTGTAAGACCAGCCTCAACCTCATCCAACATCAGACTGTAAGACCAGCCTCAACCTCATCCAACATCGGACTGTAAGACCAGCCTCAACCTCATCCAACATCACACTGTAAGACCAGCCTCAACCTCATCCAACATCACACTGTAAGACCAGCCTCAACCTCATCCAACATCACACTGTAAGACCAGCCTCAACCTCATCCAACATCAGACTGTAAGACCAGCCTCAACCTCATCCAACATCAGACTGTAAGACCAGCCTCAACCTCATCCAACATCACACTGTAAGACCAGCCTCAACCTCATCCAACATCAGACTGTAAGACCAGCCTCAACCTCATCCAACATCACACTGTAAGACCAGCCTCAACCTCATCCAACATCAGACTGTGAGGGTATGTTCACACGTAGTCAACCAAAACGTCTGAAAATCCAGAGCTGTTTTCAAGGGAAAACAGACCCTGCTTTTCAGACGTTTTTTACCAACTCGCATTTTTACCAACTCATTTTTTTACCAACTCGTTTTTGGAGCTGTTTTCATTGGAGTCTATGAGAAAACAGCTCCAAAAACGTCTGAAAGAAGTGTCCTGCACTTCTTTTGACGAGGCTGTATTTTTACGAGTCGTCGTTTGACAGCTGTCAAACGACGACGCGTAAATAACAGGTCGTCTGCACAGTACGTCGGCAAACCCATTCAAATGAATGGGCAGATGTTTGCCGACGTATTGTAGCCATATTTTCAGACGTAAAACGAGGCATAATACGCCTCGTATACGTCTGAAATTTGGCCGTGTGAACATACCCTAAGACCAGCCTCAACCTCATCCAACATCACACTGTAAGACCAGCCTCAACCTCATCCAACATCAGACTGTAAGACCAGCCTCAACCTCATCCAACATCACACTGTAAGACCAGCCTCAACCTCATCCAACATCACACTGTAAGACCAGCCTCAACCTCATCCAACATCAGACTGTAAGACCAGCCTCAACCTCATCCAACATCACACTGTAAGACCAGCCTCAACCTCATCCAACATCACACTGTAAGACCAGCCTCAACCTCATCCAACATCACACTGTAAGACCAGCCTCAACCTCATCCAACATCACACTGTAAGACCAGCCTCAACCTCATCCAACATCAGACTGTAAGACCAGCCTCAACCTCATCCAACATCAGACTGTAAGACCAGCCTCAACCTCATCCAACATCAGACTGTAAGACCAGCCTCAACCTCATCCAACATCACACTGTAAGACCAGCCTCAACCTCATCCAACATCACACTGTAAGACCAGCCTCAACCTCATCCAACATCACACTCTAAGGGTATGTTCACACGGCCAAATTTCAGACGTATACGAGGCGTATTATGCCTCGTTTTACGTCTGAAAATAGGGCTGCAATACGTCGGCAAACATCTGGCCATTCATTTGAATGGGTTTGCCGACGTACTGTGCAGACGACCTGTTATTTACGCGTCGTCGTTTGACAGCTGTCAAACGACGACTCGTAAAAATACAGCCTCGTCAAAAGAAGTGCAGGACACTTCTTTCAGACGTTTTTGGAGCTGTTTTCTCATAGACTCCAATGAAAACAGCTCCAAAAACGAGTTGGTAAAAAAATGAGTTGGTAAAAATGCGAGTTGGTAAAAAACGTCTGAAAAGCAGGGTCTGTTTTCCCTTGAAAACAGCTCTGGATTTTCAGTCGTTTTGGTTGACTACGTGTGAACATACCCTAAGGGTATGTTCACACGACCTATTTACGGACGTAATTCGGGCGTTTTTGCCCCGAATTACGTCTGAAAATAGCACCTCAATAGCGCTGACAAACATCTGCCCATTGAAAGCAATGGGCAGACGTTTGTCTGTTCACACGAGGCGTATATTTACGCGCCGCTGTCAAATGACGGCGCGTAAATAGACGCCCGCGTCAAAGAAGTGACCTGTCACTTCTTTGGCCGTAATTGGAGCCGTTATTCATTGACTCCAATGAATAGCAGCGCTAATTACGGCCGTAATTGACGCGGCGTTCAAGCGCCTGCACATGCCGGTACGACTGAAATTACGGGGATGTTTTCAGGCTGAAACATCCCCGTAATTTCAGCCGTAACGGACGCCCTCGTGTGAACATACCCTTAGACCAGCCTCAACCTCATCCAACAACAGACTGTAAGACCAGCCTCAACCTCATCCAACATCAGACTGTAAGACCAGCCTCAACCTCATCCAACATCAGACTGTAAGACCAGCCTCAACCTCATCCAACATCACACTGTAAGACCAGCCTCAACCTCATCCAACATCACACTGTAAGACCAGCCTCAACCTCATCCAACATCACACTGTAAGACCAGCCTCAACCTCATCCAACATCATACTGTAAGACCAGCCTCAACCTCATCCAACAACAGACTGTAAGGGTATGTTCACACGGCCTATTTACGGACGTAAATCGGGCGTTAATGCCCCGATTTACGCCCGAAAATAGCGCCTCAATAGCGCTGACAAACATCTGCCCATTGAAAGCAATGGGCAGACGTTTGTCTGTTCACACGAGGCGTATATTTACGCGCCGCTGTCAAATGACGGCGCGTAAATAGACGCCCGCGTCAAAGAAGTGACCTGTCACTTCTTTGGCTGTAATTGGAGCCGCTATTCATTGACTCCAATGAATAGCAGCGCTAATTACGGCCGTAATTGACGCGGCGTTCAAGCGCCCGCACATGCCGGTACGGCTGAAATTACGGGGATGTTTTCAGGCTGAAACATCCCCGTAATTTCAGCCGTTACGGACCCCCGCCGTGTGAACATACCCTAAGACCAGCCTCAACCTCATCCAACATCAGACTGTAAGACCAGCCTCAAGCGCATTCAACATCAATCTGTAAGACCAGCCTCAACCTCATCCAACATCAGACTGTAAGACCAGCCTCAACCTCATCCAACATCAGACTGTAAAACCAGCCTCAACCTCATCCAACATCAGACTGTAAGACCAGCCTCAACCTCATCCAACATCACACTGTAAGACCAGCCTCAACCTCATCCAACATCACACTGTAAGACCAGCCTCAACCTCATCCAACATCAGACTGTAAGACCAACCTCAACCTCATCCAACATCAGACTGTAAGACCAGCCTCAACCTCATCCAACATCAGACTGTAAGACCAGCCTCAACCTCATCCAACATCGGACTGTAAGGCTGGGTTCACACACCCTATTTACGGACGTAATTTGGGCGTTTTAACCTCGAATTACGTCCGAAAATACGGCTCCAATGCGCCGGAAAACATCTGCCCATTCATTTGAATGGGCTTTACGATGTTCTGTGCCGACGGTCATTTTTTGACCAGCCTCAACCTCATCCAACATCACACTGTAAGACCAGCCTCAACCTCATCCAACATCAGACTGAGAGCCTGGCCGCAACCTCATCCAACATCAGACTTAGACCAGCCTCAACCTCATCCAACATCAGACTGAGAGCCTGGCCGCAACCTCATCCAACATCAAACTGAGAGCCTGGCCGCAACCTCATCCAACATCAGACTGAGAGCCTGGCCGCAACCTCATCCAACATCAGACTGAGAGCCTGACCGCAACCTCATCCAACATCAGACTTAGACCAGCCACAACATCATCCAACATCAGACTGAGAGCCTGGCCGCAACCTCATCCAACATCAAACTGAGAGCCTGGCCGCAACCTCATCCAACATCAGACTGAGAGCCTGGCCGCAACCTCAACCAACATCAGACTTAGACCAGTCTCAACCACATCCAACATCAGACTGTGATCCCGGGCTGAACCTTATCCAACCTCAGACTGTAAGAACGGTCTCATCCAACTTTAGACTGTGTTCCTGGCCTTAATGTTATCCAACATCAGACTGTGAGCCCTGCCTAAATCTAAGACAACCTCAGACTATGATCCCATCCTCATCCAACATCCAACTGTAAATCCAGCCTCAACGTCATCCAACATTACGATGCTGGTTATCGAGTCTGGAATGCAACAATGCAATTCACAATAATAGTCAGTGATAATGCAGAGTTTAGAGCACTTTAAGGAGTTGTAATTCCGCAAGCTAAAATGTGGAACAACCAGAATTAGGTTAGCGCAGGCTACCTGTGGTGCAGAAACTAAGAAATCCCCTGGTCTTCAGCCTGAGCCCCCGGAAGAGGTTATGGACTTTGCTGCAAGAGGATTCCCAGATCACGCACCCCAGTACGGCCCCCAAATGACGACTGGGCTGCAGGTGAAGCAGTACAATGGAGAGAGGGATCAGCTGTGGTCATATGTATTCAGGTTTCAGTACACAGGAGCGGAAGATCAGACATGGTTAGTCGTATGCAGAGTTCAGTACACAGAAGAGCACTAGTGGTTAACCATGGGAAAGCTAGATTATTGGGATAACGAGAATAATCAGGCACAGGAAGTACAAAACTGTGGGTAAGGGAAGGGCAGCAAATACTGAGATTGGCCATATAACAGGGTCGATCACGAACTAATCACCAAGAGCAGCAAACACATGGCTCGGATGAAGCTAGAAAAGCCAAAGTTCTCTGTAGCAGAGTGGTCAAGACTGCAAAGCGAAACTGGAGTCCAGAGTTCAAGTCCAGGATGTTCAGACTGTGAGTTTGCAGCAGAGGGGGGGACCAGCTCCATATCAAAGCACTTTTTCCCACAGACAACAGTTATCCCCTGCCCAGCGGATAGGGATTAAGTATCTGATTACTGAAGCCCCCTCCACTGGGACCTCCACCAATGGCAAGAACAGGGGACCCCACTGCCCCAATTAACTCTATGTGAATGGCAGAGATAGCGGAGCGCTGTACTCGGCCATTTCAGAGTGCGCGCGCCCAACCATCGCTACAATCAACCGGAAGACACGGGTATCTTCTTCTCACAATCGGTGGCTGTTCTAGCAGTGGGACCCCCAGTGATTAGACACTCATCCAGTGGATCGGGGATGTGTTGTTTGATCTTCAAGCACATGTGTGGATATAAAGGGGCCACATATGTGTAGTGCTCATAGTGCTTTATATAGGAGTACTGTAGGTGTAACTTTACAAAGTCCCAGAAATAAGAGATGACTCCCATCATCCAGTCATGTCCAGTAATCCCATACATTACAAATAAGTAACATTGTAGAAGCAAAAGGACATTAAAAGTCGGAGGAGGATAATGGTCCGTTACATAATACCCCCCCCCCCCCTCCATCCGCCACTAGAGAAATATCACATTATAATGTAGAGTGTAATAACTCCAGATCCATTATTACCTTTCCAGGTGGATGGAACAATTTCTCCAACATCCACAGGCAATTAACCCCTGTGCACTCATTTAGAAAGTCAATACCAATCTACAAGAGAGGTAATAATCATTTAGCGGGGGGGGGGGGGGTGCTCCCTACAGACTGGAGCCCCAGGTGCATCTAACCTGTATAATCTGTGTGTCTCACATGTGCACTGTATAATCTGTGTGTCTCACATGTGCACTGTATAATCTGTGTGTTTTACATGTGCACTGTATAATCTGTGTGTTTTATATGTGCACTGTATAATCTGTGTGTTTTACATGTGCACTGTATAATCTGTGTGTTTTACATGTGCACTGTATAATCTGTGTGTTTTACACGTGCACTGTATAATCTGTGTGTTTTACATGTGCACTGTATAATCTGTGTGTTTTACATGTGCACTGTATAATCTGTGTGTTTTACATGTGCACTGCATAATCTGTGGTCTCATATGTGCACTGTATGATCTATATGTGCACTGTATTATCTGTGTGTGCACTGTATGATCTGTATGTGAATTGTATGATCTGTATGTGCATTGTGTGATCTTTATGTGCACTGTATGATCTGTATGTGTATTGTGTGATCTGTATGATCTGTATGTGCATTGTGTGATCTTTATGTGCACTGTATGATCTGTGTAATCTGTATGTGTATTGTGTGATCTGTATGATATGTATGTTGCACTGCATGATCTGTATGTGAATTGTATGATCTGTATGATCTGTATAATCTGTATGTGTATTGTGTGATCTGTATGATCTGTATGTGCACTGTATGATCTGTATGTGCATTGTATGATCTGTATGTGCACTGTATGACCTGTATGTGCACTGTATGATCTGTATGTGAATTGTATGATCTGTATGTGCACTGTATGATCTGTATGATCTGTATGTGTATTGTGTGATCTGTATGTGCACTGTATGATCTGTATGATCTGTATGTGTATTGTGTGATCTGTATGTGCACTGTATGACCTGTATGTGCACTGTATGATCTGTATGTGCACTATATGATCTGTATGTGTACTGTGTGATCTGTATGTGCACTGTGTGATCTGTATGTGCACTGTATGATCTGTATGTGTACTGTATGTGCACTGTATGATCTGTATGTGCACTGTATGATCTGTATGTGCACTATATGATCTGTATGTGCACTGTATGATCTGTATGTGCATTGTATGATCTGTATGTGCACTGTATGATCTGTATGTGCACTGTATGTGCATTGTATGATCTGTATGTGCATTGTATGATCTGTATGTGTACTGTATGATCTGTATGTGTACTGTATGACCTGTATATGCACTATATGATCTGTATGTGCACTGTATGATCTGTATGTGCTTTGTGTGATCTGTATGTGCACTGTATAATCTGTATGTTCACTGTATGATCTGTATGTGCAATGTATGATCTGTATGTGCACTGTATGATTTGTATGTGCACTGTATGATCTGTATGTGCATGGTATGATCTGTATGTGCACTGTATGATCTGTATATGTACTGTGTGATCTGTATGTACACTGTGTGATCTGTATGTGCATTGTATGATCTGTATGTTCACTGTATGATCTGTATATGCACTGTGTGATTTGTATGTGCATTGTGTGATCTGTATGTGCACTGTATGATCTGTTTGTGCACTGTATGATCTGTATGTGCACTGTATGATCTGTATGTGTACTGTATGCACACTGTATGATCTGTATGTGCACTGTATGATCTGTATGTGCATTGTATGATCTGTATGTGTACTGTATGCGCACTGTATGATCTGTATGTGCACTGTGTGATCTGTATGTGTACTGTATGTGCACTGTATGATCTGTATGTGCACTGTATGATCTGTATGTGTACTGTATGTGCACTGTATGATCTGTATGTGCACTGTATGATCTGTATGTGCACTGTATGATCTGTTTGTGCACTGTATGATCTGTATGTGCACTGTATGTGCACTGTATGATCTGTATGTGCACTGTATGATCTGTATGTGCACTGTGTGATCTGTATATGCGCTGTATGATCTGTATGTGCATTGTATGATCTGTATGTGTACTGTATGTGCACTGTATGATCTGTATGTGCACTGTATGATCTGTATGTGTACTGTATGATGTGTATGTGCACTGTATGATCTGTATGTGTACTGTATGATCTGTATGTGCACTGTATGATCTGGATGTGAACTGTATGATCTGTATGTGCACTCTATGTGTACTGTGTGATCTGTATGTGCACTGTACGATCTGTATGTGCACTTTGTGATCTGTATGTGCACTGTATGATCTGTATGTGCACTGTATGATCTATATGTGCACTGTGTGATCTGTATGTGCACTGTATGATCTGTATGTGTACTGTATGTGCACTGTATGATCTGTATGTGCACTGTATGATCTGTATGTGCACTGTATGATCTGTATGTGCACTGTGTGATCTGTATGTGCACTGTATGATCTGTATATGCACTGTATGATCTGTATGTGCATTGTATGATCTGTATGTGTACTGTATGTGCAATGTATGATCTGTATGTGCACTGTATGATCTGTATGTGTACTGTATGATGTGTATGTGCACTGTATGATCTGTATGTGCACTGTATGATCTGTATGTGCACTGTGTGATCTGTATGTGTACTGTATGTGCACAGTATGATCTGTATGTGCACTGTATGATCTGTATGTGCACTGTGTGATCTGTATGTGCACTGTATGATCTGTATGTGTACCTGTATGCACACTGTATGATCTGTATGTACACTGTATAATCTGTATGTACATTGTATGATCTGTATGTGTACTGTATGTGCACTGTATAATCTGTATGTGCACTGTATGATCTGTATGTGCACTGTATGATCTGTATGTGCACTGTGTGATCTGTATGTGCACTGTATGATCTGTATGTGTACTGTATGATCTGTATGTGCACTGTGTGATCTGTATGTGTACTGTATGTGCACTGTATGATCTGTATGTGCACTGGATGATCTGTATGTGCACTGTGTGATCTGTATGTGCACTGGATGGTCTGTATGTGTACTTTATGTGCACTGTATGATCTGTATATGCGCTGTATGATCTGTATGTGCATTGTATGATCTGTAGGTGTACTGTATGTGCACTGTATGATCTGTATGTGCACTGTATGATCTGTATGTGCACTGTGTGATCTGTATGTGCACTGTATGATCTGTATGTGTACTGTATGATCTGTATGTGCACTGTGTGATCTGTATGTGTACTGTATGTGCACTGTATGATCTGTATGTGCACTGGATGATCTGTATGTGCACTGTGTGATCTGTATGTGCACTGGATGGTCTGTATGTGTACTTTATGTGCACTGTATGATCTGTATATGCGCTGTATGATCTGTATGTGCATTGTATGATCTGTATGTGTACTGTATGTGCACTGTATGATCTGTATGTGCACTGTATGATCTGTATGTGTACTGTATGATGTGTATGTGCACTGTATGATCTGTATGTGTACTGTATGATCTGTATGTGCACTGTATGATCTGGATGTGCACTGTATGATCTGTATGTGCACTCTATGTGTACTGTGTGATCTGTATGTGCACTGTACGATCTGTATGTGCACTTTGTGATCTGTATGTGCACTGTATGATCTGTATGTGCACTGTATGATCTATATGTGCACTGTGTGATCTGTATGTGCACTGTATGATCTGTATGTGTGCTGTATGTGCACTGTATGATCTGTATGTGCACTGTATGATCTGTATGTGCACTGTATGATCTGTATGTGCACTGTGTGATCTGTATGTGCACTGTGTGATCTGTATGTGTACTGTATGTGCACTGTATGATCTGTATGTGCACTGGATGATCTGTATGTGCACTGTGTGATCTGTATGTGCACTGGATGGTCTGTATGTGTACTTTATGTGCACTGTATGATCTGTATATGCGCTGTATGATCTGTATGTGCATTGTATGATCTGTATGTGTACTGTATGTGCACTGTATGATCTGTATGTGCACTGTATGATCTGTATGTGCACTGTATGATCTGTATGTGCACTGTGTGAACTGTATGTGCACTGTATGATCTGTATGTGTACTGGATGATCTGTATGTGCACTGTGTGATCTGTATGTGCACTGGATGATCTGTATGTGCACTGTGTGATCTGTATGTGCACTGGATGGTCTGTATGTGTACTTTATGTGCACTGTATGATCTGTATATGCGCTGTATGATCTGTATGTGCATTGTATGATCTGTATGTGTACTGTATGTGCACTGTATGATCTGTATGTGCACTGTATGATCTGTATGTGCACTGTATGATCTGTATGTGCACTGTGTGAACTGTATGTGCACTGTATGATCTGTATGTGTACTGGATGATCTGTATGTGCACTGTGTGATCTGTATGTGCACTGGATGGTCTGTATGTGTACTTTATGTGCACTGTATGATCTGTATATGCGCTGTATGATCTGTATGTGCATTGTATGATCTGTATGTGTACTGTATGTGCACTGTATGATCTGTATGTGCACTGTATGATCTGTATGTGTACTGTATGATGTGTATGTGCACTGTATGATCTGTATGTGTACTGTATGATCTGTATGTGCACTGTATGATCTGGATGTGCACTGTATGATCTGGATGTGCACTCTATGTGTACTGTGTGATCTGTATGTGCACTGTACGATCTGTATGTGCACTTTGTGATCTGTATGTGCACTGTATGATCTGTATGTGCACTGTATGATCTATATGTGCACTGTGTGATCTGTATGTGCACTGTATGATCTGTATGTGTGCTGTATGTGCACTGTATGATCTGTATGTGCACTGTATGATCTGTATGTGCACTGTATGATCTGTATGTGCACTGTGTGATCTGTATGTGCACTGTATGATCTGTATATGCACTGTATGATCTGTATGTGCATTGTATGATCTGTATGTGTACTGTATGTGCACTGTATGATCTGTATGTGCACTGTATGATCTGTATGTGCACTGTATGATCTGTATGTGCACTGTATGATCTGTATGTGCACTGTATGATCTGTATGTGCACTGTGTGATCTGTATGTGCACTGTATGATCTGTATGTGTACTGTATGTGCACAGTATGATCTGTATGTGCACTGTATGATCTGTATGTGCACTGTGTGATCTGTATGTGCACTGTATGATCTGTATGTGTACCTGTATGCACACTGTATGATCTGTATGTACACTGTATAATCTGTATGTACATTGTATGATCTGTATGTGTACTGTATGTGCACTGTATGATCTGTATGTGCACTGTATGATCTGTATGTGCACTGTATGATCTGTATGTGCACTGTGTGATCTCTATGTGCACTGTATGATCTGTATGTGTACTGTATGATCTGTATGTGCACTGTATGATCTGTATGTGCACTGTATGATCTGTATGTGCACTGTGTGATCTGTATGTGCACTGTATGATCTGTATGTGTACTGTATGATCTGTATGTGCACTGTGTGATCTGTATGTGTACTGTATGTGCACTGTATGATCTGTATGTGCACTGTATGATCTGTATGTGTACTGTATGTGCACTGTATGATCTGTTTGTGCACTGTATGATCTGTATGTGCACTGTATGATCTGTATGTGCACTGTGTGATCTGTATGTGCACTGTATGATCTGTATGTGTACTGTATGATCTGTATGTGTACTGTATGTGCACTGTATGATCTGTTTGTGCACTGTATGATCTGTATGTGCACTGTATGATCTGTATGTGCACTGTATGATCTGTATGTGTACTGTATGATCTGTATGTGCACTGTGTGATCTGTATGTGTACTGTATGTGCACTGTATGATCTGTATGTGCACTGTATGATCTGTATGTGTACTATATGTGCACTGTATGATCTGTTTGTGCACTGTATGATCTGTATGTGCACTGTATGATCTGTATGATTTGTATGTGCATTGTATGATCTGTATGTGCATTGTGTCATCTGTATGTGCATTGTATGATCTGTAAGACTGTTGTCCTGTGTGAATACATAGTCAGCGCCTACTCTCTCTGGTTCAGCACTGCCGCTTGTGGACAGCAGCCTCCCCAAACTGTATGGAGAGCAGCTTTCTTGGGTTTCTGTGCATAAGCTTCTTTGTGTCTCGCACCTCATCCATCTCCTGCATTATCACCTGTGCAACCAGTCACATTGTTCAACTTTCCCTCTTTGCAGAAGTCTTCATACCTCATGTTACCCCAGAGTTGAGACACCTGCAGCTGAACAATGATAAATTCGGTACCAGAGCCCATTGGTCTCTAATTGTGGGGTCCTCAGTGATGGGACCTAAGTAGCGTCCAGTGATTCCTCCCATCAATCGTCCAGTTACCAGGCAACTACATGAAATACACAATACAACCTGCAATTAACCCTCTGAAGACGGCAGCACTTACCCTCAATGCAACAGATCCTCCAGAGCCCGGAATGGGTAAGGTCCCCCTTGGTCTTCTTGGGTTGGGTTTGGGCATCCTCCATGGTGAAGTTTGTCCCATTGCAGATGTGAGCCCGGGAATAGAGCCAGTAGTCTGTCCCAATGGCGATAGTCATTAGACTGAAGGCTGCAAAAGCCCCCACTGTGGTCAGCAACATCTGCACCCCACGATCACACCAGACCATGGTGCTTCATACTCCACATACACAGCTTGGAGGTGGAGCAACAGGATCTGACTGCTGTGTCTCCAGGGAGTCGTGGGTGAGGCAACAATTCCATCCACAGTCTCAGACAAAGGACTCCAACCAGGAGGCATGAGGACCAAAGTGCCTCCTCCTGGGCTCCACTCTTTAGAGGTGCTCAGGTGCTGGGGGAGGGGAGCTCTGGACTTTTTTGGGGATGCACTTACATAAAAGAAAAGTGCCAGGGCTTCCAGGAGCCTCTCGTAATGTAGAACTCATCAAGATGTTGAGCTACTAACCTTCCATCCAGGAACCTCCTCCTGGAAAATCCACCAATCTGCAAGGAGTATGCAAATTGGCATGTGGTGCTCTGGCTGGCGGAGACCCCCCAGGGACGACTAGGGAAGAAAACAAGCCGCCCCCTCCAATAGCCTGATGAAGCTTTGATGGCTTGATAGCTCCATGCATGGTCATAAGATGTTGGAGGGAGCACTGACCATCACCTGGGTGTGTGGAGATGTCCTATCTGTAATGTGCACTCAACCCAGCACAGATAGGGTGTATCAATGAGAAGTTGTTGTTTTTTTGGGTGCGGGGCAATTATATAGCAATGTAGGGGGCCGGGGCCGAGTTAAATATTTATGATAGTGGGAGCGGAAATATTCTCTCTGCCCTGGACAACTTATGATACGGAATATTTAAAGTAGAAAAGCCTGGAAAAAGAGGGGTTAAGCCATGCACCCTCCCTCCTTAACCCATTCATCACTCCACAAAAATACAAAGCAGCCGATGAGCCGTCAGGACGCATTAAGCCCGTTTCTTTGGTTGCTGTGCTCCAGGGTTTGCACTTGGGAAGAAGGAATAAGTTGGGGTGGGGGGGGGTTAGACTGATGCGAATTGTGGGTGTCGGAGATTTGTACAGGGAGCAGGCTGTGGGGGCGGGGGTCTTGTGTTTTGGAGAAATATCTGGAGGTGGTTTTTATTGATGTAGATAGTAGCGGGCGATGGTCTGCAGACAGGGAATGGGTTAACTACACCAGACAACATGTCGCTAGAACAAAGCCCCGAATCGCAGGTTGTCATTGCTTTTAGTGTCCTGGGAAAGAACATTGTAGAAAAGGAGGATCCTGGGCAGAAGACACTTCATCTAACTCACGGTGTAGCTAGAAAAACTGTTCATGGTAGGGGCCCGATGAGAAGGGCCCCATAACAGTGATCAAACTGATGGATACCAATACTCCCCCCATCCCGGGACATCAAGCCCTCCATCACTTGTAGGAGAAAAGAGCCATATGACCCTCAGACCCCACCTTATTTATTCTTATGGAGAGGGCCCCTACACACGTTCACACCACCCATTGGGATTGGCAATAGTCATGAGGACATCAATCTGAGTGGGTGCCCCCCAGTCATGAGGACATCAATCTGAGCGGGTGCCCCCAGTCATGAGGACATCAATCTGAGCGGGTGCCCCCAGTTATGAGGACATCAATCTAAGCTCGTGCACCCAAGTCATGAGGACATCAATCTGTGCGGGTGCCCCCCAGTCATGAGGACATCAATCTGTGCGGGTGCCCCCCAGTCATGGGGACATCAATCTGAGCGGGTGCACCCCAGTCATGAGGACATCAATATGAGCGGGTGCCCCCTGTCATGAGGACATCAATCTAAGCTGGTGCCCCCCAGTCATGAGGACTTCAATCTGAGCGGGTGCCCCCCAGTCATGGGGACATCAATCTGAGCGGGTGCCCCCCAGTCATGAGGACATCAATCTGAGCAGGTGCCCCCCAGTCATGAGGACATCAATCTGAACGTATGCCTCCCAGTCATGAGGACATCAATCTGAGCGGGTGTACCCCAGTCATGGGGACATCAATCTGAGCGTGTGCCCCCCAGTCATGAGGACATCAATCTAAGCGGGTGTCCCCCCAGTCAATAGACAATCTTGAGCGGAGCATGCTGCTCGTGGGTTAGAACTGGAGGGTGAAGACATGGGTGAGCAGGATCCGGCAAGTAGCTGGGTTAATGTAGTTAGGGGCAGTAGAAAGGGGTCAAAGAAAAGGAAGGCCGATCCGGTTTCTCACATTCCAAGCAAAATTGCCAAGTTGGGTGATGATGCGAGGGTGTCAGTCTCAGAAATGGCAGCCCTAGTGGATACTGATCTCCCTAACAGCCGGGAGAACAGCCCAGCTAGTAGTCGGCGGGATGGCAATGCAGGTAAGCCAAGGCTATTGATAGTCATAGGGGATTCTATAATCAGGAAGACGGATAGAATAATTTGTCGCCAAGACCACCTCAACCGAATGGTTTGCTGTCTCCCTGGTGCCAGGGTTCGGCATGTGGTGGAACGGGTGGACAAATTGCTGGGAGGGGCTGGTGATGATCCAGCTGTCGTGGTCCATGTTGGTACCAACGACAGAATAAATGGTAGGTGGAGGAGCCTTAAGAATAATTTTAAAGAACTAGGCTACAAGCTGAAGGGAAGGACCTCCAAGGCTGTATTCTCAGGAATACTGCCTGTGCCATGCGCATCACAGGAAAGACAGCGGGAGCTCAGGGAGTTAAATGCATGGCTTAAAGGAACAGTGTCATCACAATTTTTTTTTTCATATGTTAAAGATGTTAGTGCTTTATTAAAAACGTTTATATTTATTTGTGTGTTTGTGTTTTACTTTTTCTTATTTTTACACTTTTTCTTCCCTATGGGGGCTGCCATTTTTTGTTCCATTTCTGTATGTGTCGATTAACGACACATACAGACATGGAATACGGCAGCCACAGTCCCATAGGGACTGCGAACGGCTCCCGTCCCATCCACTTCTGTGTACGCCGTCTGTGTGGGAACTGCGCATGCGCCGTTCCCACACAGTCCAATTTGAAATTGGCGCCGTCCGGCGCCATTTTACTGTGGACCGGAAGTCGCGGCCGGACAGTAAGATTACTACTTCCGGTCGCGGCTTCCGGACTTGTGCACTTGGACCAGCGGCAGCAGACGGAGTGGACGGGCCGGAGGGAGCCGCGGCGGCAGGAGCAGGTAAGAGATTTCAATGTATGTTCGTGTTTGTGTACGTTTACTACTGTATGTAAACCTACTACACTGTGTGTTAGCTCAAAAAATGGCGACACACAGTGTAGGAGGTTAGACCGTTCAAACCCCTCGTTTATCCCGGCACTAGCCAGGATAAAGGAGGGGGGGATGCTGAGAGCTCACTAGAGCGAGGGCTTTTTACCCAATTTTGCAATGCTGCAATTTTGGGAATAGCTCCATCTAGTGACCAGCAATGGGAAATATTATAAATTAGAATCTAATTTATAATATTTCCTGACTCGTGAAAAAAATAAAAAAAATTTGAACAATGTTTAATCACCTACACACTAAATGTTTAATTAAAAAAAAAACAAACATGTTTTTCTGGCAACACATTCCCTTTAAGTCTTGGTGTAGAGGAGAAGGATTTGGGTTCCTAGAGCACTGGGCTGACTTTTCATTGGGGTACAAACTGTATTCTGCAGATTATTTGCACCTAAATGGAAGGGGGTCCTCTGTGCTGGGGGAGAGAATTCTAGCTGGGTGGCGGAGTATTTAAACTAGGGCTGAGGAGGGAGGTCAATGTAGAAAAAAAAAGGGGTAGCCAGGTTAGAGAGGGGTCAGACTATATTGGTGGGGGGAGAAACAGAATGTGGGGAGAGGACTAGTCAACAAGATAAGGAGATCCTTTTGTTACAAAACAGCAGTGTAAATAAAAATGCCCAAATAATGTCAAATCACATTTCTGATAATAAAAGTGAAAAACTGACAGGCAAGTTAAAGTGTATGTTCACAAATGCGAGAAGTCTAGCAAGCAAAATGGGGGAGCTGGAGGCCTTGATACTGGAAGAAAATATAGATATAGTTGGTGTTGCTGAAACATGGCTGGACTCTTCACATGACTGGGCTGTAAATCTACAGGGTTTTACACTGTTTCGGAAAGACAGGGCAAATAGGAAAGGAGGTGGTGTATGTCTGTATGTGAGAAGTGATATGAAGGTGGTGGCGTATGTCTGTATGTGAGAAGTGATATGAAGGCGGTGGTGTATGTCTGTATGTGAGAAATGATATGAAGGCGAGTGTGAAAGAGACAATAGTGGGTGAGGTGGTTGAAACCTTGTGGGTGGAACTAGAAAGGGAGGTAAACACTTTTGGTGTAATCTATAGACCCCCCAATATAACTGAGGAGATGGAAGTTCAGCTATATAAACAGATGGAGCGGGCTGCACAGGCGGGTACTGTAGTGATAATGGGAGATTTTAATTTCCGGGATATTAATTGGTGTCATGGTTCGGCTTCAACTGCAAAGGGGAGACATTTCCTCAACCTGTTGCAGGAAAATTTTATGGGCCAGTTTGTGGAAGACCCGACTAGAGGTGAAGCTCTGTTGGATCTGGTCATTTCTAATAATGCAGATCTTGTTGGGAACGTCAATGTTCGTGAAAACCTCGGTAACAGTGATCATAATATAGTTACATTTTACCTATACTGTAAAAAACAAACGCAGGCTGGGAGGGCAAAAACATTTAATTTTAAGAAAGCCAATTTCCCCAGGATGCTGCTGAAATTCAGGATATAGACTGGGAAGAACTAATGTCAAATAATGGGACAAATGATAAATGGGAGATTTTCAAATCTACTTTGGGTAATTTATAGTGCAAAATTTATTCCTACAGGTAACAAGTATAAACGACTAAAATTAAACCCCACATGGCTTACACCTTCTGTGAAAGGGGCAATACACGACAAAAAAAGGGCATTTAAAAAATACAAATCTGAGGGTACAGCTGTAGCCTTTGTAAAATATAAAGAGCTTAATAAAATCTGTAAAAATGTAATAAAATCAGAAAAAATACAAAATGAAAGGCAGGTGGCCAAGGATAGTAAAACAAATCCCAAAAAATTCTTCAAGTATATAAATGCTAAAAAGCCCAGGTCTGAACATGTAGGACCCCTAGATAGTGGTAATGGGGAGTTGATCACAGGGGATCAAGAGAAGGCAGAGTTACTAAATGGGTTCTTTAGCTCTGTATATACAACAGAAGAAGGAGCAGCTGATGTAGCCGGTGCCAGTGCTGTTAATATATCAGTTGATATAATGAATTGGCTAACTGTAGATATGGTCCAAGCTAAATGAAATAAAATAAATGTGCACAAGGCCCCGGGACCAGATGCGTTACACCCTAGAGTTCTTAAGGAGCTTAGTTCAGTTATTTCTGTCCCCCTCTTCATAATATTCAGAGAATCTCTAGTGACTGGTATAGTGCCAAGGGACTGGCGCAGGGCAAATGTGGTGCCTATTTTAAAAAAGGGCTCTAGGTCTTCCCCGGGTAATTATAGACCAGTAAGCTTAACATCCATCGTGGGGAAAATGTTTGAAGGGCTATTGAGGGACTATATACAGGATTATGTGACAAAAAATAGTATTATAAGTGACAGCCAGCACGGTTTTACTAAGGACAGAAGCTGTCAAACCAACCTGATCTGTTTTTATGTCTTCATAATCCTGTATATAGTCCCTCAATAGCCCTTCAAACATTTTCCCCACGATGGATGTTAAAGGCATGGTGTTGCCCGAAAAACATGTTTTTTTATTTTTTATTAAACATTTAGTGTGTGGGTGATTAAACATTGTTCAAATTTTTTTTATTTTTTTCACGAGTCAGGAAATATTATAAATTATTTCTAATTTATAATACTACCCATTTTTGGTCACTAGATGGAGCTATTTCCCAAAATTGCAGCATTGCAACAGTGGGTTAAAAGCTCTCGCTCTAGTGAGCTCTCAGCATCCCCCCCTCCTTTATCCTGGCTAGTGCCGGGATAAACGAGGGGTTTGAACGGTGTAACCTCCTACACTGTGTGTCGCCATTTTTTGAGCTAACACACAGCGTAGTAGGTTTACATACAGTAGTAAACACAAACAAACACGAACATACATTGAAATCTCTTACCTGCTCCTGCCGCCGCGGCTCCCTCCGACCCGTCTGCTCCGTTTGCTGCCGCTGGTCCAAGTGCACAAATCCGGAAGCCGCGACCGGAAGTAGTAATATTACTGTCCGGCCGCGACTTCCGGTCCACTGGAAAATGGCGCCGGACGGCGCCAATTTCGAATTGGACTGTGTGGGAGCGGCGCATGCGCAGTTCCCACACAGACGCCGTACACTGAAGTCAATGGGACGGGAGCCGTTCGCAGTCCCTATGGGACTGTGGCTGCCGTATTCCATGTCTGTATGTGTCGTTAATCGACACAGACAGAAATGGAACAAAAAATGGCAGCCCCCATAGGGAAGAAAAAGTGTAAAAATAAGAAAAAGTAAAACACAAACACACAAATGAATATAAACGTTTTTAATAAAGCACTAACATCTTTAACATATAAAAAAATAATTTGTGATGACACTATTCCTTTAAGCTTACTGGTGAGCAGAAGCCTAGACAGAGGGGCCGCTGTGGATATAATGATTATATGAGGGGTGAGCAGAAGCCTAGACAGAGGGGCCGCTGTGGATATATAATGATTATATGAGGGGTGAGGAGAAGCCTAGACAGAGGGGCCGCTGTGGATATATAGTGATTATATGAGGGGTGAGCAGAAGCCTAGACAGAGGGGCCGCTGTGGATTTAGTGTTTTTGGACTTTGCAAAGGCATTTGACACTGTCCCCCATAGACGCCTAATGGGTAAATTAAGGACTATAGGTTTAGAAAATATTGTTTGTAATTGGATTGAGAATTGGCTCAAGGACCGTATCCAGAGAGTTGTGGTCAATGATTCCTACTCTGAATGGTCCCCAGTTATAAGTGGTGTACCCCAGGGTTCAGTGCTGGGACCACTATTATTCAACTTATTTATTAAGGATATAGAGGATGGGATTAATAGCACTATTTCTAGTTTTGCAGATGACACCAAACTATGTAATATAATTCAATCTATGGAAGATGTTCGTGAATTGCAAGCGGATTTAAACAAAGTGTTTGGGCGTCCACTTGGCAGATGAAGTTTAATGTAGATAAATGTAAAGTTATGCATCTGGGTGTAATAACCTGCATGCATCATATGTCCTAGGGGGCGCTACACTGGCGGATTCACTTGTTGAGAAGGATCTGGGTGTACTTGTAGATCATAAACTAAATAACAGCATGCAATGTCAATCAGCTGCTTCAAAGGCCAGCAGGATATTGTCGTGTATTAAAAGAGGCATGGACTCACGGGACAGGGATGTAATAATGCCACTTTACAAAGCATTAGTGAGGCCTCATCTAGAATATGCAGTTCAGTTCTGGGCTCCAGTTCATAGAAAGGATGCCCTGGAGTTGGAAAAAATACAAAGAAGAGCAACGAAGCTAATAAGGGGCGCGGAGAATCTAAGTTATGAGGAAAGATTGAAAGAATTAAACCTATTTAGCCTTGAAAAAAGACGACTAAGGGGGGACATGATTAACTTATATAAATATATTAATGGCACATACAAAAAATATGGTGAAATCCTGTTCCATGTAAAACCCCTCAAAAAACAAGGGGGCGCTCCCTCCGTCTGGAGAAAAAAAGGTTCAACCTGCAGAGGCGACAAGGCTTCTTTACAGTAAGAACGGTGAATCTATGGAATAGCCTACCGCAGGAGCTGGTCGCAGCAGGGACAGTAGACACCACAGGAGCCGTCACAGCAGGGACAGGAGATGGCTTTAAAAAAGGGTTAGATAATTTCCTAGAACAAAAAAGTATTAGCTCCTATGTGTAGAAATTTTTCCTTCCCTTTTCCTTTCCCTTGGTTGAACTTGATGGACATGTGTCTTTTTTCAGCCGTACTAACTATGTAACTATGAGGACATCAATCTGAGCGGGTGCCCCCCAGTCATCAGGACATCAATCTGAGCGGGTGCCCCCCAGTCATCAGGACATCAATCTGAGCGGGTGCCCCCTGTGCGTTGGACAGTCTCGGTGTCGGTAGGAGAAGTTCATGTTATGGTGTCACTATTTCTTATAATTCTTCTTATTATATTTTTATAATTTGCGCTTCTTGAGGGATCGGCTTTATTCTGCCGTAGACTCCGCGGCTCTACATCAAAGATTCTGAGGATTGTTATCAGACCATATTATGTCTCTTTCTTCGCCTTGTTCTTCTTTAATCTTCCTTCCTCCATGTCTCGCAGGCTGACATTTAAGGTCTCTTCTGGTATCAATTAAGGAACAGTCCTGCTGGAGAGCATCACCTTGGGGAGCAGCAGAGGCTCAGATAATTTTCTGGATGAGGGACCCCTCATGTCCAAACAATCTCCTCACCGCAGACCCTCCTCGTCCTGCCTGGATCTATATGGAGATGGTGAGTGACAGCCTGGATTGTGAATGACTTGTCAGAGCACGGAACGTGTAATACAACATGATGTCTGGCTCCAGGAGAATCACATGTTCCTCAAGACCTAAGTGGACATGTGTTCTTCAAGACCAACATAATGTCTGGCTCCAGGAATATCACATGTTCCTCAAGACCCAAGTGGATATTCTGTATGTTCTTTAACACTCACCAAGCTCTGACACTCTCATTAGAAGGTCTGGTAGAATCGGAAATGTTCCCAAGTGTTAGGAGGGCAAGAATGGCATCAAGTTGGGTTTGACTCTTGGTGATGACAACACCCGAAAAACTGAACTTCCAATAATATCACTTGTGTGTCGGGAAAACTCTCATCTCTCTCTCCCCTGCCCTCTCTCTCTTGCCTGTCCTCTCTCTCTCTCTCTCTTCCCTGTCCTCTCTTTCTTCCCTGCCCTCTCTCTTCCCTGTCCTGCCTCTCTCTTCCCTGTCCTCTCTCTCTTCCCTGTCCTCTCTCTCTCTTCCCTGTCCTCTCTCTCCCTGTCAGTTCTCTCTTTTCCCTGTCCTCTCTCTCTCCCCTGCCCTCTCTCTTCCCTTTCCTCTCTCTTCCCTGTCCTCTCTCTCTCTCTCTTCCCTGTCCTCTCTCTCTCTTCCCTGTCCTCTCTCTCCCTGTCATCTCTCTTTTCCCTGTCCTCTCTCTCCCCTGCCCTATCTCTTCCCTGTCCTCTCTCTCTTCCCTGTCCTCTCTCTTCCCTGTCCTCTCTCTCTCTCCCTGTCATCTCTCTCTTTCCCTGTCCTCTCTCTCTCCCCTGCCCTCTCTCTTCCCTGTCCTCTCTCTCTTCCCTGTCCTCTCTCTCTTCCCTGTCCTCTCTCTCCCTGTCCTCTCTCTCCCCCTTTCCTCTCTCTCCCCCTTTCCCCTATCCTCTCTCCCCCTGTCCTCTCTCTCTCCCCCTGTCCTCTCTCTCTTTCTCCCCTGTCTTCTATCTCTCTCCTCTGTCCTCTCTCCCCCTGTACTCTCTCTCCCCTGTCCTCTCGCTCTCTCCCCTGTCCTCTCGCTCTCTCCCCAGTCCTCTCGCTCTCCCCTGTCCTCTCTCCCTTTCTCCCCCTGTCCTCTCTCTCCCCTGTCCTCTCTCTCTCACCCCTTTCCCCTCTCTCTCCCCTATCCTCTCTCCCCCTGTCCTCTCTGCCTCCCCTGTCCTCTCTCTCCCCTGTCTACTCTATCCCCTGTCCTCTCTCTCTCCCCTGTATTCTCTCTCCCCTGTATTCTCTCTCTCCCCTGTATTCTCTCTCCCCTGTCTTCTCTCTCCCCTGTCCTCTCTCTTTCTCCTGTCCTCTCTCTCCCCTGTATACTCTTTCTCCCCTGTCTTCTCTTTCTCCCCTGTCCTCTCTTTCTCCCCTGTCCTCTCTCTCTCCCCTGTCCTCTCACTCTCTCCCATCCTCTCGCTCTCCCCTGTCTTCTCTCTCCCCCTGTCCTCTCTCTCTCCCCTATCATCTCTCTCCCCTGTCCTCTGTCCCCTGTCCTCTCTCTCTCCCGTGTCCTCTCTCTCCCCCTGTCTTCTCTCTCTCCTGTCCTCTCTCCCCCATGTCCTCCCTCCCCTGTCTTATCTCTATCCCCTGTCCTCTCTCTCCCCTGTCTTCTCTCTCTCCCCTGTCCTCTCTCTTTCCCCTGTCCTCTCTCTTTCCCCTTATTCTCTCTCCCCTGTCCTCCCTTTCTCCCCTATCTTCCCTCTCTCCTCTGTCCTTTCTCCCCCTGTCCTCTTTCTCCTCTGTCCTCTCTCTCTTCCCCCCTGTCCTCTCGCTTTCCCCTGTCCTCTTTCTCTCCTGTCCTCCCTCTGCCCTGTCCTTTCTCTCCCCTGTCCTTTCTCTCCCCTGTCCTCTCTCTCCCCTGTTCTATCTCCCCTGTCTTCTCCCTCTCCCCTGCCCTCTCTCTTCCCTGTCCTCTCTCTTGCCTGTCCTCTCTCTCTCTCCCTGTCATCTCTCTCTTTTCCCTTTCCTCTCTTTTCCCTTTCCTCCCTCTCCCCTGCCCTCTCTCTTCCCTGTCCTCTCTCTCTTCCCTGTCCTCTCTCTCTTCCCTGTCCTCTCTCTCCCTGTCCTCTCTCTTCCCTGTCCTCTCTCTCTTCCCTGTCCTCCCTCTCTTCCCTGTCCTCTCTCTCTCCCTGTCAGTTCTCTCTTTTCCCTGTCCCCTCTCTCTCCCCTGCCCTCTCTCTTCCCTGTCCTCTCTCTCTTCCCTGTCCTCTCTCTCATCCCTCTCCTCTCTCTCTCTCTCTTCCCTGTCCTCTCTCTCCCTGTCATCTCTCTTTTCCCTGTCCTCTCTCTCCCCCCTGCCCTCTCTCTTCCCTGTCCTCTCTCTCTCTCCCTGTCATCTCTCTCTTTTCCCTTTCCTCTCTCTCTCCCCTGCCCTCTCTCTCCCCTGCCCTCTCTCTTCCCTGTCCTCTCTCTCTTCCCTGTCCTCTCTCTCTTCCCTGTCCTCTCTCTCTTCCCTGTCCTCTCTCTCCCTGTCCTCTCTCTTCCCTGTCCTGTCTCTCTCTTCCCTGTCCTCTCTCTCTTCCCTGTCCTCCCTCTCTTCCCTGTCCTCTCTCTCTTCCCTGTCCTCTCTCCCTGTCAGTTCTCTCTTTTCCCTGTCCTCTCTCTCCCCTGCCCTCTCTCTTCCCTGTCCTCTCTCTCTTCCCTGTCCTCTCCCTCTTCCCTGTCCTCTCTCTCTCTTCCCTGTCCTCTCTCTCCCTGTCATCTCTCTTTTCCCTGTCCTCTCTCTCCCCCCTGCCCTCTCTCTTCCCTGTCCTCTCTCTCTTCCCTGTCCTCTCTCTTCCCTGTCCTCTCTCTCTCTCACTGTCACCTCTCTCTTTTCCCTGTCCTCTCTCTCTCCCCTGCCCTCTCTCTTCCCTGTCCTCTCTCTCTTCCCTGTCCTCTCTCTCTTCCCTGTCTTCTCTCTCCCTGTCCTCTCTCTTCCCTGTCCTGTCTCTCTCTTCCCTGTCCTCTCTCTCTTCCCTGTCCGCTCTCTCTTCCCTGCCCTCTCTCTCTTCCCTGTCCTCTCTCTCTCCCTGTCAGTTCTCTCTTTTCCCTGTCCTCTCTCTCACCCCTGCCCTCTCTCTTCCCTGTCCTCTCTCTCTCTTCCCTGTCCTCTCTCTCTCCCCTGTCCTCTCTCTCTCTCTCTTCCCTGTCCTCTCTCTCTTCCCTGTCCTCTCTCTCCCTGTCATCTCTCTCTTTTCCCTGTCCTCTCTCTTCCCTGTCCTCTCTCTCTCCCCTGTCCTCTCTCTCCCCTGTCCTCTCTCTCCCCTGTCCTCTCTCTCCCCTGTCCTCTCGTTCTCTCTCTCCCTCTTGTCCTTTCTCTTTCCTCTATCCTCTCTCTCTCCCCTGTCCTCTCTCTCTCTCTCCCCTGTCCTCTCTCTCTCCCGTGTCTTCTCTCTCTCCCCTGTCCTCTCTCTCTCCCCCCGGGCCTCTCTCTCTTTCTGTCCCCCCTGTCTTTTCTCTCGCTCTCCTGTTTTCTCTCTCCCCTGTCCTCTCTCTCTCTCCCCTGTCCTCTCTCTCTCCCCTGTCCTCTCTCTCCCCTGTCATCTCTTCCCTGTTCTCTCTCCCCCGTCCTCTCACCCTGTCCTCTCTCTCTCCCCTGTCTTCTCTCTCTTCCCCATCCTCCCTCTCTTCCCTGTCCTCTCTCCCTTGTCCTCTCTCTCCCCTGTACTCTCTCTCTCTTCCCTGTCCTCTCTCCCCTGTCCTCTCTCTCTCCTCGTCCTCTCTCTCCCCGTCCTTTCTCTCCTCTGTCTTCTCTATCTCCTCTGTCCTCTCTCTCCCCTGTCCTCTCGCTCTCTTCCCTGTCCTCTCGCTCTCTCCCCTGTCCTCTCGCTTTCTCCCCTGTTCTCTCGCTCTCCCCTGTCCTCTCTCTCTTTCTCCACCTGTCCTCTCTCTCCCCTGTCCTCTCTCTCCCCCTTTCCCCTATCCTCTCTCCCCCTGTCCTCTCTCCCCCTGTCCTCTCTCTCTTTCTCCCCTGTCTTCTCTCTCTCTCCCCCTGTACTCTCTCTCTCCCCTGTCCTCTCGCTCTCTCCCCTGTCCTCTCGCTCTCTCCCCAGTCCTCTCGCTCTCCCCTGTCCTCTCTCTCTTTCTCCCCCTGTCCTCTCCCTCCCCTGTCCTCTCTCTCTCTCCCCCTTTCCCCTCTCTCTCTCCCCTTGTCCTCTCTCTCTCCCCCTGTCCTCTCTCTCCCCTGTCCTCTCTCTCTCCCCTGTCTACTCTATCCCCTGTCCTCTCTCTCTCCCCTGTATTCTCTCTCTCTCCCCTCTATTCTCTCTCCCCTGTCTTCTCTCTCCCCTGTCCTCTCTCTTTCTCCTGTCCTCTCTCTCCCCTGTCTTCTCTCTCCCCTGTCCTCTCTCTCCTCTGTTCTCTCTCTCCCCTGTATACTCTTTCTCCCCTGTCTTCTCTTTCTCCCCTGTCCTCTCTCTCTCCCCTGTCCTCTCGCTCTCTCCCGTCCTCTCGCTCTCCCCTGTCTTCTCTCTCCCCTGTCCTCTGTCCCCTGTCCTCTCTCTCTCCCGTGTCCTCTCTCTCCCCCCTGTCTTCTCTCTCTCCCCTGTCCTCTATCCCCTGTCCTCTCTCTCCCCTGTATTCTCTCTCCCCTGTCCTCTCTCTCCCCTGTCCTCTCTCTCTCTCTCCCCTGTCCTCCCTCTCTCCCCTGTTCTCCCTCTCTCCCCTGTCCTCTATCTCTCCCCTGTCTTTTCTCTCTCTCCCCTGTTCTCTCTCCCCTGTCCTCTCTCTCTCCCTCCACTCTCTCTCCCCTGTCCTCCCCCTGTCCTCTCTCACTCCCCTGTCCTCTCTCTCTCTCCCTGTCATCTCTCTCTTTTCCCTTTCCTCTCTCTCTCCCCTGCCCTCTCTCTCCCCTGCCCTCTCTCTTCCCTGTCCTCTCTCTCTTCCCTGTCCTCTCTCTCTTCCCTGTCCTCTCTCTCCCTGTCCTCTCTCTTCCCTGTCCTGTCTCTCTCTTCCCTGTCCTCTCTCTCTTCCCTGTCCTCCCTCTCTTCCCTGTCCTCTCTCTTCTCTGTCCTCTCTCCCTGTCAGTTCTCTCTTTTCCCTGTCCTCTCTCTCCCCTGCCCTCTCTCTTCCCTGTCCTCTCTCTCTTCCCTGTCCTCTCCCTCTTCCCTGTCCTCTCTCTCTCTTCCCTGTCCTCTCTCTCCCTGTCATCTCTCTTTTCCCTGTCCTCTCTCTCCCCCCTGCCCTCTCTCTTCCCTGTCCTCTCTCTCTTCCCTGTCCTCTCTCTTCCCTGTCCTCTCTCTCTCTCACTGTCATCTCTCTCTTTTCCCTGTCCTCTCTCTCCCCTGCCCTCTCTCTTCCCTGTCCTCTCTCTCTTCCCTGTCCTCTCTCTCTTCCCTGTCTTCTCTCTCCCTGTCCTCTCTCTTCCCTGTCCTGTCTCTCTCTTCCCTGTCCTCTCTCTCTTCCCTGTCCTCTCTCTCTTCCCTGTCCTCTCTCTCTCCCTGTCAGTTCTCTCTTTTCCCTGTCCTCTCTCTCACCCCTGCCCTCTCTCTTCCCTGTCCTCTCTCTTCCCTGTCCTCTCTCTCCCTGTCATCTCTCTCTTTTCCCTGTCCTCCCTCTCTCCCCTGTCCTCTCTCTCTCCCCTGTTTTTTCTCTCTCTCCCCTGTCCTCTCTCTCTCTCTCCCCTGTCCTCCCTCTCTCCCCTGTTCTCCCTCTCTCCCCTGTCCTCTCTCTCTCCCCTGTTTTTTCTCTCTCTCCCCTGTTCTCTCTCCCCTGTCCTCTCTCTCTCCCTCCACTCTCTCTCCCCTGTCCTCCCCCTGTCCTCTCTCACTCCCCTGTCCTCTCTCGCCCCTGTCCTTTCTCTCTCTCCCCTGTCCTCTCTCTCCCCTGTCCTCTCTCACTCCCCTGTCCTCTCTCTCCCCTGCTCTCTCTCTTCCCTGCCCTCTCTCTCTCTCCGCTGTCCTCTCTCTCCCCTGTCCTCTCTCTCTCCCCTCTCTCTCCCCTGTCCTCTCTCTCTCCCCTGCTCTCTCTCTCCCCTGCTCTCTCTCTTCCCTGCCCTCTCTCTCCCTTGATCTCTTTCTTTCTCTTTCTTTCTTCTTTCCTTACTCTCACGTCTGAGCTTCTGTAATGTTCTGCTGTAGTCACGGAGGGGCGATCATCACAGCCCTCAAACAGTCATCTTTTTTTTTTGTCTTTTATTCTTCCTACTAGTAGCGCTCCCCTGTATATCCATAAATTTTTCTTCCAATTCCACTATTACATTGCGGTACCACGCTTCCATGTTACCGGCATCTGGATTTGGGAGCAGCAGCTGTTTGTTCAAATTCTTACATGCTTACATCAGTGTTGTACCTGAATTGTACAACCTGTAAAGGTGAGCGCTATCACCTTCCTTTACATTTGTTCTCCCTTTTCCATCAGGTTTATCTTGCACCATGTGGCGCTGTGTACTCTTTTTTTTCCCTTAGGTTTTTCTCTCTCCCCCTGTCCTCTCTCTCTCCCCTATCCTCTCTCTCTCCCCGTCCTCTCTCCCCTGTCCTCTCTACCCTGTCCTCTCTCTATCCCGTGTCCTCTCTCTCCCCCTGTCTTCTCTCTCTCTCCTGTACTCTCTTTCCCATGTCCTCTCTCCCCTGTCTTACCTCTATCCCCTGTCCTCTCTCTCCCCTGTATTCTCTCTCTCTCTCCCCTGTCTTCTCTCTCTCCCCTGTCCTCTCTCTTTCCCCTGTCCTCTCTCTTTCCCCTGTATTCTCTCTCCCCCTGTCCTCCCTTTCTCCCCTATCTTCTCTCTCTCCTCTGACCTCTCCCCCCAGTCCTCTATCTCCTTTGTCCTCTCGCTTTCCCCTGTCCTCCCTCTACCCTGTCCTTTCTCTCCCCTGTCCTTTCTCTCCCCTGTTCTCCCTCTCCCCTGTCTTCTCTCTCTCCCCTGTCCTCTCTCCCCCTATCTTTCCTGTCTTTTCTCTCTTCCCTGTCCTCTCTCTCCCCTGCCCTCTCTCTTCCCTGTCCTCTCTCTCTTCCCTGTCCTTTCTCTACCCTGTCCTCTCTCTCTTTTCCCTGTCCTCTCTCTCCCCTGTCCTCTCTCTCTCTTCCCTATCCTCTCTCTCTCTCTCCCTGTCATCTCTCTCTTTTCCCTGTCCTCTCTCTCCCCTGTCCTCTCTCTCTTTTTCCTGTCCTCTCTCTCCCCTGTCATCTCGTTCTCTCTCTTTCTCCCCCCTGTCCTATCGCTCTCTCTCCCCCTGTCATCTCTCCCTCCCCTGTCCTCTCTCTCTCCCCCTGTCCCCTCTCTCCCCGTTTTCTCTCTCTCTCTCTCCCCTGTCCTCTCTCTCTCTCCTCTGTCCTCTCTCTCCCCTGTTCCCTCTCTCCTGTCCTCTCTCTCTCCCTCCACTCTCTCTCCCCTGTCCTCCCCCTGTCCTCTCTCACTACCCTGTCTTCTCTCTCTTCCCTGTCCTCCCTCGCCCATGTCCTCTCTCTCCCCTGTCCTCTCTCTCCCCTGCTCTCTCTCCCCTGTCATCTCTCTCCCCTGCCCTCGCTCCCCTGTCCTCTCTCTCTCCCCTGTCCTCTCTCTCTTCCTCCCCTGCCTTCTCTCTCTCTCTCCCTCCCCTGTCTTCTCTCCCTCCCCGTCCTCTCTCCCCTATCTTTCCTGTCTTCTCTCTCTTCCCTGTCCTCTCTCTCCCCTGCCCTCTCTCTTCCCTGTCCTCTCGTTCTCTCTCTTTCTCCCCCCTGTCCTATCGCTCTCTCCCCCTGTCATCTCTCCCTCCCCTATCCTCTCTGTCTCCCCTGTCCTCTCTCTCTCCCCCTGTCCTCTCTCTCCCCGTTTTCTCTCTCTTGCTCCCGTCTTCTCTCTCCCCTGTCCTCTCTCTCTCTCCCCTGTCCTCTCTCTCCCCTGTCCTCTCTCTCTCCCCTGTCCTCTCTCTCTCTCTCCCCTGTCTTCCCTCTCCCCTGTCCTCTCTCTCCCCTGTCCCTCTCCCCTGTCTTCCCCCTGTCCTCTCTCACTCCCCTGTCTTCTCTCTCTTCCCTCTCCCCCCTGTCCTCTCTCTCTCCCCTGTCTTTTCTCTCTCTCCCCTGTTCCCTCTCCCCTGTCCTCCCCCTGTCCTCACTCACGCCCCTGTCTTCTCTCTCTTCCCTCTCCCCTGTCCTCTCTCTCCCCTGTCCTCTCTCTCTCCCCTGTCCTCTCCCTCTCTCTCCCGTCTTCCCTCTCTCCCCTGTCCTCTCTCTCCCCTGTCCCTCTCCCCTGTCTCTCTCCCCTGTCTTCCCCCTGTCCTCTCTCACTCCCCTGTCTTCTCTCTCTTCCCTCTCCCCTGTCCTCTCTCTCCCCTGTCCTCTCTCTCCCCTGTCCTCTCTCTCCCCTGTCTTTTCTCTCTCTCCCCTGTTCCCTCTCCCCTGTCCTCCCCCTGTCCTCTCTCACTCCCCTGTCTTCTCTCTCTTCCCTCTCCCCTGTCCTCTCTCTCCCCTGTCCTCTCTCTCCCCTGTCATCTATCTCTCCCCTGCCCTCGCTCTCTTTCGCTCCCCTGTCCTCTCTCTCTTCCTCCCATGCCTTCTCTCTCTCAAGACCCTTTCTTCTCTCTCTCCCTTGATCTCTTTCTTTCTCTTTCTTTCTTCCTTACTCTCACGTCTGAGCTTCTGTAATGTTCTGCTGTAGTCACGGAGGGGCGATCATCACAGCCCTCAAACAGTCATCTTTTTTATTGTCTTTTATTCTTCCTACTTTCTTTCTTCTCTTTCTTCCCTCTCTTTCTTACTTCTATTGCTTTCCTTTCTTTCTTTCTTTCTTTCTTTCTTTCTTTCTTTCTTTCTTTCTTTCTTTCTTTCTTTCTTTCTTTCCTTTCTTTCTTCCTCCTTTTTCCTCTGGCTCCAATCGCACTCGGATCTCTGATATCACATACGAGAGAATATTTTCTATGGTACATCACAGATCTTCCACTGCTAGGAATGTATTAGCGCTCATTGGTGATCTATACGATTCATCTGCAGCTATTAAACCCCACAGGGCTGCTGAGCTTCTGTAAGGTTCTGCTGTAGTCACGGAGGGGCGATCATCAGAGCCCCCAAACTGTCATCTTCTTTTATTGTCTTGGGCTCCGCAAGGCTCTCTGAGCCGTCTACAGATCTGACAATCTTGAAAAATTAGCCTTAACATTGGAGGATACCCTGCAGCTACAGTGATTCAGTGTCCGCTCAGTGTGGGGCTTAGTCAAAGCCGATTATTGCACGTTACGTTCACTTGTGTGATATCCAAGCATTAAAAGGACATTTACTTTTCAATTGTTTAAAGTCAGGAATTTCCAGGAGTTTAACCATTTGGCGGATGGAGATCCGGGTGTAGTACTGATCACTATACTCTAGATGAGCTCTCACCAGTGATGTATATACAGTGATATCACTAGCTCTATATACTGGAGATCCGGGTGTAGTACTGATCACTATACTCTAGATGACCTCTCACCAGTGATGTATATACAGTGATATCACTAGCTCTATATACTGGAGATCCGGGTGTAGTACTGATCACTATACTCTAGATGACCTCTCACCAGTGATGTGTATATACAGTGATATCACTAGCTCTATATACTGGAGATCCGGGTGTAGTACTGATCACTATACTCTAGATGAGCTCTCACCAGTGATGTATATACAGTGATATCACTAGCTCTATATACTGGAGATCTGGGTGTAGTACTGATCACTATACTCTAGATGACCTCTCACCAGTGATGTATATACAGTGATATCACTAGCTCTATATACTGGAGATCCGGGTGTAGTACTGATCACTATACTCTAGATGACCTCTCACCAGTGATGTATATACAGTGATATCACTAGCTCTATATACTGGAGATCCGGGTGTAGTACTGATCACTATACTCTAGATGACCTCTCACCAGTGATGTATATACAGTGATATCACTAGCTCTATATACTGGAGATCCGGGTCTAGTACTGATCACTATACTCTAGATGACCTCTCACCAGTGATGTATATACAGTGATATCACTAGCTCTATATACTGGAGATCCGGGTCTAGTACTGATCACTATACTCTAGATGTCCTCTCACCAGTGATGTATATACAGTGATATCACTAGCTCTATATACTGGAGATCTGGGTGTAGTACTGATCACTATACTCTAGTGACCTCTCACCAGTGATGTATATACAGTGATATCACTAGCTCTATATACTGGAGATCCGGGTGTAGTACTGATCACTATACTCTAGATGACCTCTCACCAGTGATGTATATACAGTGATATCACTAGCTCTATATACTGGAGATCCGGGTGTAGTACTGATCACTATACTCTAGATGACCTCTCACCAGTGATGTATATACAGTGATATCACTAGCTCTATATACTGGAGATCCGGGTCTAGTACTGATCACTATACTCTAGGTGACCTCTCACCAGTGATGTATATACAGTGATATCACTAGCTCTATATACTGGAGATCCGGGTGTAGTACTGATCACTATACTCTAGATGACCTCTCACCAGTGATGTATATACAGTGATATCACTAGCTCTATATACTGGAGATCCGGGTGTAGTACTGATCACTATACTCTAGATGACCTCTCACCAGTGATGTATATACAGTGATATCACTAGCTCTATATACTGGAGATCCGGGTGTAGTACTGATCACTATACTCTAGATGACCTCTCACCAGTGATGTATATACAGTGATATCACTAGCTCTATATACTGGAGATCTGGCTGTAGTACTGATCACTATACTCTAGGTGACCTCTCACCAGTGATGTATATACAGTGATATCACTAGCTCTATATACTGGTGATCCGGGTATAGTACTGATCACTATACTCTAGGTGACCTCTCACCAGTGATGTATATACAGTGATATCACTAGCTCTATATACTGGAGATCCGGGTGTAGTACTGATCACTATACTCTAGATGATCTCTCACCAGTGATGTATATACAGTGATATCACTAGTTCTATATACTGGAGATCCGGGTGTAGTACTGATCACTATACTCTAGATGACCTCTCACCAGTGATGTATATATAGTGATATCACTAGCTCTATATACTGGAGATCTGGGTGTAGTACTGATCACTATACTCTAGATGACCTCTCACCAGTGATGTATATACAGTGATATCACTAGCTCTATATACTGGAGATCCGGGTGTAGTACTGATCACTATACTCTAGATGACCTCTCACCAGTGATGTATATACAGTGATATCACTAGCTCTATATACTGGAGATCCGGGTGTAGTACTGATCACTATACTCTAGATGACCTCTCACCAGTGATGTATATACAGTGATATCACTAGCTCTATATACTGGAGATCTGGGTGTAGTACTGATCACTATACTCTAGATGACCTCTCACCAGTGATGTATATACAGTGATATCACTAGCTCTATATACTGGAGATCCGGGTGTAGTACTGATCACTATACTCTAGAGGACCTCTCACCAGTGATGTATATACAGTGATATCACTAGCTCTATATACTGGAGATCCGGGTGTAGTACTGATCACTATACTCTAGATGACCTCTCACCAGTGATGTGTATATATATAGTGATATCACTAGCTCTATATACTGGAGATCCAGGTGTAGTACTGATCACTATACTCTAGATGACCTCTCACCAGTGATGTATATACAGTGATAGCACTAGCTCTATATACTGGAGATCTGGCTGTAGTACTGATCACTATACTCTAGGTGACCTCTCACCAGTGATGTATATACAGTGATATCACTAGCTCTATATACTGGAGATCCGGGTGTAGTACTGATCACTATACTCTAGATGACCTCTCACCAGTGATGTATATACAGTGATATCACTAGCTCTATATACTGGAGATCCGGGTGTAGTACTGATCACTATACTCTAGATGACCTCTCACCAGTGATGTATATACAGTGATATCACTAGCTCTATATGCTGGAGATCCGGGTGTAGTACTGATCACTATACTCTAGATGACCTCTCACTAGTTACATAGTTACATAGTTACATAGTTAGTACGGCTGAAAAAAGACACATGTCCATCAAGTTCAACCAAGGGAAGGGAAAAGGGAAGGAAAAATTTCTACACATAGGAGCTAATATTTTTTTGTTCTAGGAAATTATCTAACCCTTTTTTAAAGCCATCTACTGTCCCTGCTGTGACGGCTCCTGCGGTGTCTACTGTCCCTGCTGTGACCAGCTCCTGCGGTAGGCTATTCCATAAATTCACAGTTCTTACTGTAAAGAAGCCTTGTCGCCTCTGCAGCTTGAACCTTTTTTTCTCCAGACGGAGGGAGTGCCCCCTTGTTTTTTGAGCGGGTTTTACAAGGAACAGGATATCACCATATTTTTTGTATGTGCCATTAATATATTTATATAAGTTAATCATGTCCCCCCTTAGTCGTCTTTTTTCAAGGCTAAATAGGTTTAATTCTTTCAATCTTTCCTCATAACTTAAATTCTCCATGCCCCTTATTAGCTTCGTTGCTCTTCTTTGTATTTTTTCCAACTCCAGGGCATCCTTTCTATGAACTGGAGCCCAGAACTGAACTGCATATTCTAGATGAGGCCTCACTAATGCTTTGTAAAGTGGCATTATTACATCCCTGTCCCGCGAGTCCATGCCTCTTTTAATACACGACAATATCCTGCTGGCCTTTGAAGCAGCTGATTGACACTGCATGCTGTTATTGAGTTTATGATTTACAAGTACACCCAGATCCTTCTCAACAAGTGAATCCGCCAGTGTAGCGCCCCCTAGGACATATGATGCATGCAGGTTGTTGGTACCCAGATGCATAACTTTACATTTATCTACATTAAACTTCATTTGCCAAGTGGACGCCCAAACACTTAGTTTGTTTAAATCTGCCTGTAATTCATGAACATCTTCCATAGTCTGAACTATATTACATAGCTTGGTGTCATCTGCAAAAATAGAAATAGTGCTATTAATCCCATCCTCTATATCATTAATAAATAAGTTGAATAATAGTGGTCCCAGCACTGAACCCTGGGGTACACCACTTATAACCGGGGACCATTCAGAGTAGGAGTCATTGACCACAACTCTCTGGATACGGTCCTTGAGCCAATTCTCAATCCAATTACAAACTATATTTTCTAAACCTATAGTCCTTAATTTACCCATTAGGCGTCTATGGGGGACAGTGTCAAATGCCTTTGCAAAGTCCAAAAACACTAAATCCACAGCGGCCCCTCTGTCTAGACTTCTGCTCACCTCTTCATAAAAACAGATTAGGTTAGTTTGACAACTTCTGTCCTTAGTAAAACCGTGCTGGCTGTCACTTATAATGCTATTTATTGTCACATAATCCTGTATATAGTCCCTCAATAGCCCCTCAAACATTTTCCCCACGATGGATGTTAAGCTTACTGGTCTATAATTACCCGGGGAAGACCTAGAGCCCTTTTTGAAAATAGGCACCACATTTGCCCTGCGCCAGTCCCTTGGCACTATGCCAGTCACTAGAGATTCTCTGAATATTATGAAAAGGGGGACAGAAATAACTGAACTAAGCTCTTTAAGAATTCTAGGGTGTAACCCATCTGGTCCTGGGGCCTTGTGCACATTTATTTTATTTAATTTAGCTTGGACCATCTCTACATTCATCCAATTCAGTATATCAACTGATATATTAACAGCACTGGCACCGGCTACATCAGCTGCTCCTTCTTCTGTTGTATATACAGAGCTAAAGAACCCATTTAGTAACTCTGCCTTCTCTTGATCCCCTGTGATCAACTCCCCATTACCATTATCTAGGGGTCCTACATGTTCAGACCTTGGCTTTTTTGCATTTATATGCTTGAAGAATTTTTTAGGATTTGTTTTACTATCCTTGGCCACCTGCCTTTCATTTTGTATTTTTGCTAATTTTATTACATTTTTACAGATTTTATTAAGCTCTTTATATTTTACAAAGGCTACAGCTGTACCCTCAGATTTGTATTTTTTAAATGCCCTTTTTTTGTCATGTATTGCCCCTTTCACAGAAGGTGTAAGCCATGTGGGGTTTAATTTGAGTCGTTTATACTTATTACCTGTAGGAATAAATTTTGCACTATAATAACTCAAAGTAGATTTGAAAATCTCCCATTTATCATTTGTTCCATTATTTGACATTAGTTCTTCCCAGTCTATATCCTGAATTGCCGCCCTCATCCTGGGGAAATTGGCTTTCTTAAAATTAAATGTTTTTGTCCTCCCAGCCTGCGTTTGTTTTTTACAGTATAGGTAAAATGTAACTATATTGTGATCACTGTTACCGAGGTTTTCACGAACATTGACATTCCCAACAAGATCTGCATTATTAGAAATGACCAGATCCAACAGAGCTTCACCTCTAGTCGGGTCTTCCACAAACTGGCCCATAAAATTTTCCTGCAACAGGTTGAGGAAATGTCTCCCCTTTGCAGTTGAAGCCGAACCATGACACCAATTAATATCCCGGAAATTAAAATCTCCCATTATCACTACAGTACCCGCCTGTGCAGCCCGCTCCATCTGTTTATATATCTGACCTTCCATCTCCTCAGTTATATTGGGGGGTCTATAGATTACACCAAAAGTAATTTTTTCAGTGTTTACCTCCCTTTCTAGTTCCACCCACAAGGTTTCAACCTCCTCACAGTCTTCACCCACTATTGTCTCTTTCACACTCGCCTTCATATCACTTCTCACATACAGACATACACCACCACCTTTCCTATTTGTCCTGTCTTTACGAAAAAGTGTAAAACCCTGTAGATTTACAGCCCAGTCATGTGAAGAGTCCAGCCATGTTTCAGCAACACCAACTATATCTATATTTTCTTCCAGTATCAAGGCCTCCAGCTCCCCCATTTTGCTTGCTAGACTTCTGGCATTTGTGAACACACACTTTAACTTGCCTGTCAGTTTTTCACTTTTATTATCAGAAATGTGATTTGACATTAATCGGTCCTTTTTATTTACACTGATGTTTTGTAACGAAAGGATCTCCTTATCTTGTTGTCTAGTCCTCTCCCCACATTCTGTATCTCCCCCCACCAATATAGTCTGACCCCTCTCTAACCTGGCTACCCCTTTTTTTTCTACATTGGCCTCCCTCCTCAGCCCTAGTTTAAATACTCCGCCACCCCAGCTAGAATTCTCTCCCCCAGCACAGCGGACCCCCTTCCATTTAGGTGCAAATCATCTGCAGAATACAGTTTGTACCCCAATGAAAAGTCAGCCCAGTGCTCTAGGAACCCAAATCCTTCTCCTCTACACCAAGACTTCAGCCATGCATTTAACTCCCTGAGCTCCCGCTGTCTTTCCTGTGATGCGCATGGCACAGGCAGTATTCCTGAGAATACAACCTTGGAGGTCCTTCCCTTCAGCTTGTAGCCTAGTTCTTTAAAATTATTCTTAAGGCTCCTCCACCTACCATTTATTCTGTCGTTGGTACCAACATGGACCACGACAGCTGGATCATCACCAGCCCCTCCCAGCAATTTGTCCACCCGTTCCACCACATGCCGAACCCTGGCACCAGGGAGACAGCAAACCATTCGGTTGAGGTGGTCTTGGCGACAAATAATTCTATCCGTCTTCCTGATTATAGAATCCCCTACGACTATCAATTGTCTTGGCTTACCTGCATTACCATCCCGCCGACTACTAGCTGGGCTGTTCTCCCGGCTGTTAGGGAGATCAGTATCCACTAGGGCTGCCATTTCTGAGACTGACACCCTCGCATCATCACCCAACTATATAGTGATGTATATACAGTGATATCACTAGCTCTATATACTGGAGATCCGGGTGTAGTACTGATCACTATACTGTAGATGACCTCTCACCAGTGATGTATATACAGTGATATCACTAGCTCTATATACCGGAGATCCGGGTGTAGTACTGATCACTATACTGTAGATGACCTCTCACCAGTGATGTATATACAGTGATATCACTAGCTCTATATACTGGAGATCCGGGTGTAGTACTGATCACTATACTCTAGATGACCTTTTACCAGTAATGTATATACAGTGATATCACTAGCTCTATATACTGGAGATCTGGGTGTAGTACTGATCACTATACTCTAGATGACCTCTCACCAGTGATGTATATACAGTGATATCACTAGCTCTATATACTGGAGATCCGGGTGTAGTACTGATCACTATACTCTAGATGACCTCTCACCAGTGATGTATATACAGTGATATCACTAGCTCTATATACTGGAGATCTGGCTGTAGTACTGATCACTATACTCTAGATGACCTCTCACCAGTGATGTATATACAGTGATATCACTAGCTCTATATACTGGAGATCCGGGTGTAGTACTGATCACTATACTCTAGGTGACCTCTCACCAGTGATGTATATACAGTGATATCACTAGCTCTATATACTGGAGATCCGGGTGTAGTACTGATCACTATACTCTAGATGACCTCTCACCAGTGATGTATATACAGTGATATCACTAGCTCTATATACTGGAGATCCGGGTGTAGTACTGATCACTATACTCTAGATGACCTCTCACCAGTGATGTATATACAGTGATATCACTAGCTCTATATACTGGAGATCTGGCTGTAGTACTGATCACTATACTCTAGATGACCTCTCACCAGTGATGTATATACAGTGATATCACTAGCTCTATATACTGGAGATCCGGGTGTAGTACTGATCACTATACTCTAGGTGACCTCTCACCAGTGATGTATATACAGTGATATCACTAGCTCTATATACTGGAGATCCGGGTGTAGTACTGATCACTATACTCTAGATGACCTCTCACCAGTGATGTATATACAGTGATATCACTAGCTCTATATACTGGAGATCCGGGTGTAGTACTGATCACTATACTCTAGATGACCTCTCACCAGTGATGTATATATAGTGATATCACTAGCTCTATATACTGGAGATCCGGGTGTAGTACTGATCACTATACTCTAGATGACCTCTCACCAGTGATGTATATACAGTGATATCACTAGCTCTATATACTGGAGATCCGGGTGTAGTACTGATCACTATACTCTAGATGACCTCTCACCAGTGATGTATATACAGTGATATCACTAGCTCTATATACTGGAGATCTGGGTGTAGTACTGATCACTATACTCTAGATGACCTCTCACCAGTGATGTATATACAGTGATATCACTAGCTCTATATACTGGAGATCCGGGTGTAGTACTGATCACTATACTCTAGATGACCTCTCACCAGTGATGTATATACAGTGATATCACTAGCTCTATATACTGGAGATCTGGGTGTAGTACTGATCACTATACTCTAGATGACCTCTCACCAGTGATGTATATATAGTGATATCACTAGCTCTATATACTGGAGATCTGGGTGTAGTACTGATCACTATACTCTAGATGACCTCTCACCAGTGATGTATATACAGTGATATCACTAGCTCTATATACTGGAGATCCGGGTGTAGTACTGATCACTATACTCTAGATGACCTCTCACCAGTGATGTATATACAGTGATATCACTAGCTCTATATACTGGAGATCCGGGTGTAGTACTGATCACTATACTCTAGATGACCTCTCACCAGTGATGTATATACAGTGATATCACTAGCTCTATATACTGGAGATCCGGGTCTAGTACTGATCACTATACTCTAGGTGACCTCTCACCAGTGATGTATATACAGTGATATCACTAGCTCTATATACTGGAGATCCGGGTGTAGTACTGATCACTATACTCTAGGTGACCTCTCACCAGTGATGTATATACAGTGATATCACTAGCTCTATATACTGGAGATCCGGGTGTAGTACTGATCACTATACTCTAGATGATCTCTCACCAGTGATGTATATACAGTGATATCACTAGTTCTATATACTGGAGATCCGGGTGTAGTACTGATCACTATACTCTAGATGACCTCTCACCAGTGATGTATATATAGTGATATCACTAGCTCTATATACTGGAGATCTGGGTGTAGTACTGATCACTATACTCTAGATGACCTCTCACCAGTGATGTATATACAGTGATATCACTAGCTCTATATACTGGAGATCCGGGTGTAGTACTGATCACTATACTCTAGATGACCTCTCACCAGTGATGTATATACAGTGATATCACTAGCTCTATATACTGGAGATCCGGGTGTAGTACTGATCACTATACTCTAGATGACCTCTCACCAGTGATGTATATACAGTGATATCACTAGCTCTATATACTGGAGATCTGGCTGTAGTACTGATCACTATACTCTAGATGACCTCTCACCAGTGATGTATATACAGTGATATCACTAGCTCTATATACTGGAGATCCGGGTGTAGTACTGATCACTATACTCTAGAGGACCTCTCACCAGTGATGTATATACAGTGATATCACTAGCTCTATATACTGGAGATCCGGGTGTAGTACTGATCACTATACTCTAGATGACCTCTCACCAGTGATGTGTATATATATAGTGATATCACTAGCTCTATATACTGGAGATCCAGGTGTAGTACTGATCACTATACTCTAGATGACCTCTCACCAGTGATGTATATACAGTGATAGCACTAGCTCTATATACTGGAGATCTGGCTGTAGTACTGATCACTATACTCTAGGTGACCTCTCACCAGTGATGTATATACAGTGATATCACTAGCTCTATATACTGGAGATCCGGGTGTAGTACTGATCACTATACTCTAGATGACCTCTCACCAGTGATGTATATACAGTGATATCACTAGCTCTATATACTGGAGATCCGGGTGTAGTACTGATCACTATACTCTAGATGACCTCTCACCAGTGATGTATATACAGTGATATCACTAGCTCTATATACTGGAGATCCGGGTGTAGTACTGATCACTATACTCTAGATGACCTCTCACCAGTGATGTATATACAGTGATATCACTAGCTCTATATACTGGAGATCTGGCTGTAGTACTGATCACTATACTCTAGGTGACCTCTCACCAGTGATGTATATACAGTGATATCACTAGCTCTATATACTGGAGATCCGGGTGTAGTACTGATCACTATACTCTAGGTGACCTCTCACCAGTAATGTATATACAGTGATATCACCAGCTCTATATACTGGAGATCTGGGTGTAGTACTGATCACTATACTCTAGATGACCTCTCACCAGTGATGTATATACAGTGATATCACTAGCTCTATATACTGGAGATCCGGGTGTAGTACTGATCACTATACTCTAGATGACCTCTCACCAGTGATGTATATACAGTGATATCACTAGCTCTATATACTGGAGATCCGGGTGTAGTACTGATCACTATACTCTAGATGACCTCTCACCAGTGATGTATATACAGTGATATCACTAGCTCTATATACTGGAGATCCGGGTGTAGTACTGATCACTATACTCTAGATGACCTCTCACCAGTGATGTATATACAGTTATACAGGGCCGGACTTAGATAAAAAAAAAACAGCCCTGGCACACAAGCCCCAGCAGCCAACACACTCTGTCTAAAACCGACCCTGGCCTTAAGCCCCCCAATCACAGCCCCCCAGTCACAGCGCACGTTCGTCGATTCGGTCCAAAGTGATTTCTGTGGAATGTCAGGTTACCGCACTTTTTTATCAGGTGGAGATGCGTTCCGGTGGAGCAGCGAGCTCACAGCTTATGTGCTCAAGATTCAGCTCTCTCCCTTCCCCATAGAGCGTCACCTACGGGGGGACGGAACGTGATATTTGATTGAGTGATAAGAATATTGTTGAAACCTGCAATAGTATTCTGTAAAAGAGAACCGGTCCAACTGCATATGTACAGCTTTCTTATGCAGCAATCTCCTCACTACACCACCTCCTCCCAGCAGGGTCTCCTCTCAGACAAGGCCACAATTCAGGATCTGAACCAGGTCCAAAGATCTCTGCTGATAAATTTAAAGGCAATGTGTTGCCAGAAAAACATGTTTTTTTTTTTTTAAATTAGTGTGTGGGTGATTAAACATTGTTCAAATTTTTTTTATTTTTTTCACGAGTCAGGAAATATTATAAATTAATTCTAATTTATAATACTACCCATTTTTGGTCACTAGATGGAGCTATTCCCAAAATTGCAGCATTGCAACATTGGGTTAAAAGCCCTCGCTCTAGTGAGCTCTCAGCATCCCCCCCTCCTTTATCCTGGCTAGTGCCGGGATAAACGAGGGGTTTGAACGGTGTAACCTCCTACACTGTGTGTCGCCATTTTTTGAGCTAACACACAGTGTAGTAGGTTTACATACAGTAGTAAACACACACAAACATTGAAATCTCTTACCTGCTCCTGCCGCCGCGGCTCCCTCCGGCCCGTCCGCTCCGTTTGCTGCCGCTGGTCCAAGTGCACAAATACGGAAGCCGCGACCGGAAGTAGTAATATTACTGTCCGGCCGCGACTTCCGGTCCACAGGAAAATGGCGCCGGACGGCGCCAATTTCGAATTGGACTGTGTGGGAGCGGCGCATGCGCAGTTCCCACACAGACGCCGTACACTGAAGTCAATGGGACGGGAGCCGTTCGCAGTCCCTATGGGACTGTGCTGCCGTATTCCATGTCTGTATGTGTCGTTAATCGACACAGACAGAAATGGAACAAAAAATGGCAGCCCCCATAGGGAAGAAAAAGTGTAAAAATAAGAAAAAGTAAAACACAAACACACAAATTAATATAAACGTTTTTAATAAAGCACTAACATCTTTAACATATAAAAAAATAATTTGTGATGACACTGTTCCTTTAAGGCGTGAGGACCATGTGAGTTCTATCTCCAAGATCGACAGCTTTAAAAGCGGTTAACCCCCAAGCCACTGTGCTGGTGTGTCCCAACATCATCCAAGGTTTTTCTTGTTGAAGGTCCGGTTACTCGTTTTTAAAAGAGGTGAAAAAAAATGTGTCCATGTAAGACTGCTGTGCAGCTGGCTCACAGCTTGTGTGATCTGAGTTGAGTGCAGGAACCACTTCTGTACAATGTGGGTTCTAATCCCCATGTTGTCCTACTGGTGACCTTGGCCTCCTTTCCCAAAGTACCACCTATGGAGGAATGGATTATGATACCTGTTTGATTGCTGAAATCTGCAATAAACTACTATATAAATACAAAAGAGACAACTGCTTAAGTAACTATCTTATGCAGCAACAATCTCATTGCACTGCCTCCACACCACTAAGAAAAGTACCATTTTAGACAAACCACACATCAGGTTTTGAACCAGGAGTTGCACAGAAGACACTCACCATTTAGGCTGCAGCCTAAGCACCAGACCACCAGCTCAGGACTATCTTGTTGCTCCCATGAGACCACATGTAATTGTCGCTTCCAGCAGGAATAAGAACATGTCATCTTTGGAAGAGTTTGTGGCTGGCTCTAAGCAGCAGAGATAGCACACTCGTAATGTTGTCTGCTGATAAACTAGAAGTGTCAGGGATGTGTTGTTTCTATCCCCAGGATCTCCTCCTTGTGTCTCAGTTTTGAAAGTCTTTCACCAGTGCAGGTTCTTTTAAAGGAGAAACACGTTGCCCTGTCGAGCGTCAGCCGCTTGCCAAAATTGTTGGAAAAACATCACCAAGTGCAAGCAACAAACTCGTATAAACGAGGAGACCGCCACCTACCACACATGCAGGATTCCTTGAACCTAGGAACATGGGCTAACTCCATAGCAAACCAGGTCTAGGCACTTAAGCCCCAAGCTACCACACTGCCCTACTGCTGCCCCCCCTTCCCAATGTGATCTAAAGTTTTTCTTGTTGAAGGTCTGCATACCCGTTTTTACAAGAGATGAAAAATGTGTCCTTGTAAAGCTGCCGTGCAGCTAGCTCACAGCTTGCATGATCTGAGTTGAGTGCAGGGATCACTTCTGTACAATGTGGGTTCTAATCCCCATGTTGTTCCCCATGTTGTTCTCCTGGTGACCTTGGGCTGCTTTGCTCTTTCCCAAAGGGCCACCTATGGAGTGAGTGATGAGTCTGTTTCCATAATATGCAATAATCTACTATATAAATACAGCTGTCTCAAAGGAAACAGCTGCATAACTATCTTTCTTAATATAAGTAACATTCTTCATATATGTAACTTTCTTATGCAGCAACATACTTACTGCGCTGCCTCCACACCACTATAAGAACAACCCAGTCACACACACACTTTAGGAGTTTTAACCATACCCACAACACACAGTCAGGTAACCCTTTAGACAAGGCCACACATCAGGATTTGAACCAGAGTACACACAGAAGACACTCTCTGTTTAGACACTACATAAGCACCAGACCACCAGCTCAGGTTGACATCTCAGCTTTCTTATTGGCCTCATAAGACCAAATATCAACGTCACTTCCAGCATGTAGAAGAACAGGTCATCTTTGGAAGAATTTGTGGCCAGCTCTCAGCAGCTATGGTAGCGCACTGGTAAAGTTCTCTGCTGATAAATTAGAAGTGTCAGGGGCATGTGGGTTTTATCCCCAGGATCGTCTCTTTGCGTCTCCTCCTCGTGTCTCCAGCCTTTCACTAGTGCGAGTTCACAAGGCGAGGGATTCTTTTAAAAGATAAGTACATTGCCCAGTTTGCTGTCAGCAGCTTGACAAAATTGTTGGAAAAACATTGTCACCTTTAATCACCGGCAGCAAGACCGTATAAGTGAGTAGACCGCCATCTACCACACAAGCAGCATGCAGCAAGACTCGAACCCAGGAACGTGGGCTAAAACCATAACAAACCTGATCTAAGCACTAAAGCTCCAAGCCACAGCACTGTCATGCTGCTGCTCCCTCCCCAACATGATCTAAAGTTTCTCTTGTTGAACGTTTTAAACCCCCTTTTTATTATTTTAAAGAGGTGATAAATGCATGGTTGTGTATCTGCTGTTCAGCTGGCTCACAGCTTGTGTGACCTGAGTTGAGAGTGGGAATCACTTCTATGCAATGTGGGTTCTGATCCCCATGTTGCTCTCCTGGTGACCTTGGGGTGCTTCCCCCTTTCCCAAGGTGCAACCTATGGAGTAATGGGTTATAATACCGGTATGAGTGATGTGGAAATTGTTGTAAAATTTTCGCTAAGTACAGCTTGCCTGAAAAAAGAGACAGCTGTATAAGTAACTTTCTTATGCAGTAACATACTTACTGTGCTGCCTCCAGACCACAAACAACCCAGTATGTGACACTTTTGGAGAAGGGCCCCTACCTGCAACAACACAGCCAGGTGCCTTTTTAGAGACTGCCACACATAAGGATTTGAACCAGGGTTAGCACAGTAGACACTCATTCACTATTCAGACACTCACTATTCAGACACTCACTATTCAGACACTACTTAATCAGCACACCACCAGCTCAGGTTGATCTCTGAGCTTTCTTATTGTCCCCATAAGACCAAATGTAATCATTACTTCCATCAGGAATAAGAACGTCATCTTTGGAAGAGTTTGCGACCAGCTCTCAGCAGCAGAGGTAGTGCACTGGAGATGTTCTCAGCAGCAGAGGTAGTGCACTGGTAATGTCCTCTGCTGATAAACTAGAAGTGTCATGGACGTGTTGGTTCTATCCCCAGGATCTTCTCCGTGTCTTTGTTTTGAAAGTCTTTCACCAGTGCAGGTTCACAAGGCGAGGCATCCTTTCAAAGAAGAAACGCATTGCCCTGTTATGCGTCAGCCGCTTGCCAAAATTGTTGGCACCTTCAAGCAACAAACTCATTTAAGTGTGAAGACTGCCACCTACCACACATGCAGGATGCTTTGAACCTAGGAACATGGGCTAACTCCATAGCAAACCAGACCTAGGAATTTAAGCCCCAAGCCACCACGCTGTCTTACTACTCACCTCCCCAATGTGATCTAAAGTTTTTCTTGTTCAAGGTCCAATTACCCGTTCTTAAAAGTAAAAAAAAAAATGTGTCCTTGTAAAGCTGCTGTCCAGCTGGCTCACAGGTGTGTGATCTGAGTGGAGCACAGGAAACACTTCTGTACAATGTGGGTTCTAACCCCCATGTTGTTCTCCTGGTGACCTTGGGCTGCTTCCCCTTTTCCCAAAGTGCTACCTATGGAGAGCTGGATTATGATACCTGTTTGAGTGATGAGTATATTGCTGTAATCTACTATATAAATACAGCTGTCTCAAAAGAGACCGCTGCATAAGTTTCTTTGTTAATATAGGTAACTTTCTTAGGCAGCGACATACTTACTGCACTGCCTCCACACCACTATAAGGACAACCTAGTAAGGTACACTAGGAGTTTTAACCATACCTGCAACACACAGTCAGGTACCCTGCTAGACAAGGCCACACATCAGGATTTGAACCAGCGTACACACAGAAGACACTCTCTGTTTAGACACTACATAAGCACCAGACCACCAGCTCAGGTTGACATCTCAGCTTTCTTATTGGCCTCATAAGACCAAATATGAACGTCACTTCCAGCATGTAGAAGAACAGGTCATCTTTGGAAGAATTTGTGGCCAGCTCTCAGCAGCTATGGTAGCGCACTGGTAAAGTTCTCTGCTGATAAATTAGAAGTGTCAGGGGCATGTGGGTTTTATCCCCAGGATCGTCTCTTTGCGTCTCCTCCTCGTGTCTCCAGCCTTTCACTAGTGCGAGTTCACAAGGCGAGGGATTCTTTTAAAAGATAAGTACATTGCCCAGTTTGCTGTCAGCAGCTTGACAAAATTGTTGGAAAAACATTGTCACCTTTAATCACCGGCAGCAAGACCGTATAAGTGAGTAGACCGCCATCTACCACACAAGCAGCATGCAGCAAGACTCGAACCCAGGAACGTGGGCTAAAACCATAACAAACCTGATCTAAGCACTAAAGCTCCAAGCCACAGCGCTGTCATGCTGCTGCTGCTCCCTCCCCAACATGATCTAAAGTTTCTCTTGTTGAACGTTTTAAACCCCCTTTTTATTATTTTAAAGAGGTGATAAATGCATGGTTGTGTATCTGCTGTTCAGCTGACTCACAGCTTGTGTGACCTGAGTTGAGAGTGGGAATCACTTCTATGCAATGTGGGTTCTGATCCCCATGTTGCTCTCCTGGTGACCTTGGGGTGCTTCCCCCTTTCCCAAGGTGCAACCTATGGAGTAATGGGTTATGATACCGGTATGAGTGATGTGGAAATTGTTGTAAAATTTTCGCTAAGTACAGCTTGCCTGAAAAAAGAGACAGCTGTATAAGTAACTTTCTTATGCAGTAACATACTTACTGTGCTGCCTCAAGACCACAAACAACCCAGTATGTGACACTTTTGGAGAAGAGCCCCTACCTGCAACAACACAGCCAGGTGCCTCTTTAGAGACTGCCACACATAAGGATTTGAACCAGGGTTTGTACACTAGACACTAACTATTCAGACACTACTTAATCAGCACACCACCAGCTCAGGTTGATCTTTGACCTTTCTTATTGTCCCCATAAGACCAAATGTAATCATTACTTCCATCAGGAATAAGAACATGTCATCTTTGGAAGAGTTTGCGACCAGCTCTCAGTAGCAGAGGTAGTGCACTGGAGATGTTCTCAGCAGCAGAGGTAGTGCACTGGTAATGTCCTCTGCTGATAAACTAGAAGTGTCATGGACGTGTTGGTTCTATCCCCAGGATCTTCTCTGTGTCTTCATTTTGAAAGTCTTTTACCAGTGCAGGTTCCCAAGGCGAGGCATCCTTTCAAAGAAGAAACGCATTGCCCTGTTATGCGTCAGCAGCTTGCCAAAATTGTTGGAAAAATGTTGTCATCTTCAAGCAACAAACTCATTCAAGTGTGAAGACTGCCACCTACCACACATGCAGGATGCTTTGAACCTAGGGACATGGGCTAACTCCATAGCAAACCAGACCTAGGAATTTAAGCCCCAAGCCACCACGCTGTCTTACTACTCACCTCCCCAATGTGATCTAAAGTTTTTCTTGTTGAAGGTCTGCATACCCGTTTTTACAAGAGATGAAAAATGTGTCCTTGTAAAGCTGCCGTGCAGATAGCTCACAGCTTGCATGATCTGAGTTGAGCGCAGGAATCACTTCTGTACAATGTGGGTTCTAACCCCCATGTTGTTCTCCTGGTGACGTTGGGCTGCTTCCCCTTTTCCCAAAGTGCCACCTATGGAGAGCTGGATTATGATACCTGTTTGAGTGATGAGTATATTGCCGTAATCTACTATATAAATACAGCTGTCTCAAAAGAGACAGCTGCATAAGTTTTTGGGTAATATACATAACTTTCTTAGGCAGCAACATACTTACTGCACACCACTATACAGACAACCTAGTAGGGTACACTAGGAGTTTTAACCATACCTGCAACACACAGCCAGGTACCTTTTTAGACAAGGCCACACATCAGGATTTGAACCAGAGTCTGCACAGAAGACACTCTCTGTTTAGACACTACATAAGCACCAGACCACCAGCTCAGGTTGACATCTCAGCTTTCTTATTGGCCTCATAAGACCAAATGTCAACGTCACTTCCAGCATGTAGAAGAACAGGTCATCTTTGGAAGAATTTGCAGCCAGCTCTCAGCAGCAGAGGTAGCGCACTGGTAAAGTTCTCTGCTGATAAACTAGAAGTGTCAGGCATGTGGGTTTTATCCCCAGGATCGTCACTTTGTGTCTCCAGCCTTTCACCACTGCAGGTTCACAAGGCGAGGGATTCTTTTAAAAGAGAAATACATTGCCCTGTTTGGAATCAGCTGCTTGACAAAATTGTTGGGAAAACATTGTCACATTTATACACAGGCAGCAAGATTGTATATGTTATGAGAATGTCATCTACCACACAGCAAGTCTCGAACCAAGGATTGTGGGCTAAATCCATAGCAGACCTGAAATAAGCACTTAAGCCCCAAGCCACAGCGGTGTCATACTGCAATGGGATCTAAAGTTTCTCTTGTTGAAAGTTCGAAAACCCCTTTTTATTTTTTAAAAAAGGTGAAAACTGTGCTGTCATGTAGCTGCTGTCATGTAGCTGCTGTCATGTAGCTGCTGTCATGTAGCTGCTGTCATGTAGCTGCTGTCATGTAGCTGCTGTCATGTAGCTGCTGTCATGTAGCTGCTGTCATGTAGCTGCTGTCCAGCTGGTGTGATCTGAGTTGAGTGCAGGGATCACTTCTGTACAATGTGGGTTCTAACCCCTATGTTGTCCTCCTGGTGACCTTGGGCTGCTCCCCCTTTCCCAAAGTGCCACCTATGGAGGGTTGGATTATGATAACTGTTTGAGTGATGAGAATATTGCTGAAATCTGCAATAATCTACTATATAAACGCAGCTGCGAAACAGACAGCTGCATAAGTAACTTTCTTATGCAGCAAAAATCACTCAGCAGATTTCCCCTTTAGACAAGGGTACACATCAGGATTTGAACCAGGGTCTTCACAGAAGACACTCACTACTTAGGGTGCAGCAGACCACCAGCTCAGGTCAACTTCAGGACTTTCTTATTGTCCCCATAAGACAAAATTAAATCATTACTTCCAGAAGGAATAAGAACATGTCATCTTTGGAAGAGTTTGTAGCAAACTCTTGACAGCAGAGGTAGCACACTGGTAATGTTCTCTGCTGATAAACTAGAAGTGTCAGGGACGTGTTGGTTCTATCCCCAGGATCTCCTCCTTGTGTCTCAGCTTTGAAAATCTTTCACCAGTTTAGGTTCACAAGGTGAGGCATTCTTTTAAAGGAGAAACGCATTGCCCTGTTGAGCATCAGCCGGTTGCCAAAATTGGCGGGAAAATGTTGTCGCCTTTAAGCACAAGCAGCTCACCTGTATAAGTAAGGAGACCGCCATCTACTACACAAGTTGCATGCAGCAAACTCAGGTACATGGACTAACACCAGAGTGTTCCTGAACTCAGCACTTTAGCTCCATGCCCCCCAGGCACAGCGCTCTCATGAGACCATGTGGTCAAAAGTGACTTCTGGTGAAAGTCAGATTACGGCGCTTTTTTTTTAATGAGGTGTAAGATGTGATCTGGTGGAGCCGTCGTCCTGCAGCTTATATGTTCAGACACAACAGTAAATGCCACTAGCGCCTTATTAGTAAAATGGTGGAGACTGATGACCATCAGTTGTCAGAAGGTGGAAAACCCCTTTAACAGATTACGTCTAAACCAACTTTCTGTGCCACTTGTTGTAGCCGGGTCACCACAGATAACACATCGGAGAACAGTTTTGAGACCCGACAGATTTTGGTTTTCACAGTTTTCTCCTTCAGGGTTTTTCGATCTTTTAGTCGGATATTTCTCTGGTTACTGAAGCACAATTATAAACATTTCAGAAGTTTTTAAACTTTTATTGACAAATACATCAAGTTTATGCAAAGACTCAATATTTACAGTGTTGACCCTTCTCTTTCAAGACATCGGCAATTCGCTCTGCCATGCTGGATGTCAGCTCCTGGGCCAAACCCTGACTGATGAGCAATTCTTACCTAATCAGTGCTTGGAGTCTATCACAAGTTCTGTGGGTTTTTTCTGTCCACCCACTTTTTGAGGAGTGACCACAGGGTCTCGATGGGATTGAGATCTGGGGAGTTTTCTGGCCATGAACCCAAAATGTCAACATTTTGTTCACCGAGCCCCTTAGTTCTCACTTTTGGCTTGTGACATGGTCCATCATGCTGGAAATAGCATTGTCCATCACCAAATTGCTCCTGGATGGTTGGGAGAAGTTGCTTCTGGATGGTTGGGAGAAGTTGCTCCAGGGTGGTTGGGAGAAGTTGCTCCTGGGTGGTTGGGAGAAGCAGCTCCTGGATGGTTGGGAGAAGCAGCTCCTGGATGGTTGGGAGAAGCAGCTCCTGGGTAGTCGGGAGAAGCTGCTCCTGGGTGGTCGGGAGAAGCTGCTCCTGGGTGGTCGGGAGAAGTTGCTCCTGGGTGGTCGGGAGAAGTTGCTCCTGGATGGTTGGGAGAAGCAGCTCCTGGGTGGTCAGGAGAAGTTGCTCCTGGATGGTCGGGAGAAGTTGCTCCTGGGTGGTCGGGAGAAGTTGCTCCTGTGTGGTCGGGAGAAGTTGCTACTGGATGGCTGGGAGAAGTTGCTGCTGGATGGCTGGGAGAAATTGCTCCTGGATAGTTGGGAGAAGTTGCTCCTGGGTGGTTAGGAGAAGTTGTTCCTGGGTGGTTGGGAGAAGTTGTTCCTTGGTGGTTGGGAGAAGTTGCTCCTGGATGGTTGGGAGAAGTTGCTCCTGGGTGGTTGGGAGTTGTTCCTGGGTAGTCGGGAGAAGTTGCTCCAGGGTGGTTGGGAGAAGTTGCTCCAAGGTGGTTGGGAGAAGCAGCTCCTGGATGGTTGGGAGAAGCAGCTCCTGGATGGTTGGGAGAAGCCGCTCCTGGGTAGTCGGGAGAAGCTGCTCCTGGGTGGTCGGGAGAAGTTGCTTCTGGGTGGTCGGGAGAAGTTGCTCCTGGGTGGTCGGGAGAAGTTGCTCCTGGGTGGTCGGGAGAAGTTGCTCCTGGGTGGATGGGAGAAGTTGCTCCTGGGTGATCGGGAGAAGTTGCTCCTGCGTGGTCGGGAGAAGTTGCTCCTGGGTGGTCGGGAGAAGTTGCTCCTGGGTGGTCGGGAGAAGTTGCTACTGGATGGCTGGGAGAAGTTGCTGCTGGATGGCTGGGAGAAATTGCTCCTGGATAGTTGGGAGAAGTTGCTCCTGGATGGTTGGGAGAAGTTGCTCCTGGGTGGTTGGGAGTTGTTCCTGGGTAGTCGGGAGAAGTTGCTCCAGGGTGGTTGGGAGAAGTTGCTCCAAGGTGGTTGGGAGAAGCAGCTCCTGGATGGTTGGGAGAAGCAGCTCCTGGATGGTTGGGAGAAGCCGCTCCTGGGTAGTCGGGAGAAGCTGCTCCTGGGTGGTCGGGAGAAGTTGCTTCTGGGTGGTCGGGAGAAGTTGCTCCTGGGTGGTCGGGAGAAGTTGCTCCTGGGTGGTCGGGAGAAGTTGCTCCTGGGTGGATGGGAGAAGTTGCTCCTGGGTGGATGGGAGAAGTTGCTCCTGGGTGATCGGGAGAAGTTGCTCCAGCGTGGTCAGGAGAAGTTGCTCCTGGGTGGTCGGGAGAAGTTGCTCCTGGGTGGTCGGGAGAAGTTGCTCCTGGGTGGTCGGGAGAAGTTGCTCCTGGGTGGTCGGGAGAAGTTGCTCCTGGATGACTGGGAGAAGTTGCTGCTGGATGGCTGGGAGAAGTTGCTCCTGGATGGTTGGGAGAAGTTGCTCCTGGGTGGTTAGGAGAAGTTGTTCCTGGGTGGTTGGGAGAAGTTGCTCCTGGATGGTTGGGAGAAGTTGCTCCTGGATGGTTGGGAGAAGTTGCTCCTGGATGGTTGGGAGTTGTTCCTGGCTAGTCGGGAGAAGTTGCTCCTAAGTGGTCGGGAGAAGTTACTCCTGGGTGGTCGGGAGAAGTTACTCCTGGGTGGTCGGGAGAAGTTGCTATTGGATGGCTGGGAGAAGTTGCTGCTGGATGGCTGGGAGAAGTTGCTCCTGGGTGGATGGGAGAAGTTGCTCCTGGGTGGTCGGGAGAAGTTGCTCCTGGATGATTGGGAGAAGTTGCTCCTGGGTGGTTGGGAGAAGTTGCTCCTGGGTGGTTGGGAGAAGTTGCTCCTGGGTGGTTGGGAGTTGCTCCTGGGTAGTTGGGAGAAGTTGCTCCTGGGTGGTTGGGAGTTGTTCCTGGGTAGTCGGGAGAAGTTGCTCCTGGGTGGTCGGGAGAAGTTGCTTCTGGATGGTCGGGAGAAGTTGCTCCTGGGTGGTTGGGAGAAGTTGCTCCTGGGTGGTTGGGAGTTGCTCCTGGATGGTCGGGAGAAGTTGCTCCTGGGTGGTCGGGAGAAGTTGCTCCTGGGTGGTCGGGAGAAGTTACTCCTGGGTGGTCGGGAGAAGTTGCTGCTGGATGGCTGGGAGAAGTTGCTCCTGGATGGTTGGGAGAAGTTGCTCCTGGGTGGTTAGGAGAAGTTGTTCCTGGGTGGTTGGGAGAAGTTGTTCCTGGGTAGTCGGGAGAAGTTGCTCCTGGGTGGTCGGGAGAAGTTGCTTCTGGATGGTCGGGAGAAGTTGCTCCTGCATGGTTGGGAGAAGTTGCTCCTGGGTGGTTGGGAGAAGTTGCTCCTGGGTGGATGGGAGAAGTTGCTCCTGGGTGGTCGGGAGAAGTTGCTCCTGGATGATTGGGAGAAGTTGCTCCTGGGTGGTTGGGAGAAGTTGCTCCTGGGTGGTTGGGAGTTGTTCCTGGGTGGTCGGGAGAAGTTGATTCTGGATGGTCGGGAGAAGTTGCTCCTGCATGGTTGGGAGAAGTTGCTCCTGGGTGGTTGGGAGAAGTTGCTCCTGGGTGGTTGGGAGTTGTTCCTGGATGGTCGGGAGAAGTTGCTCCTGGGTGGTCGGGAGAAGTTGTTCCTGGGTGGTCGGGAGAAGTTGCTTCTGGATGGCTGGGAGAAGTTGCTTCTGGATGGCTGGGAGAATTTGCTCCTGGATGGTTGGGAGAAGTTGCTCCTGGATGGTTGGGAGAAGTTGCTCCTGGATGGTTAGGAGAAGTTGCTCCTGGATGGTTGGGAGGAGCTGCTCCTGGATGGTTGGGAGGAGTTGCTCTTGGAGGATGCTTAGATACCATTCTTTATTCATGGTAGTGTTCATAGGCAAAGTTTTGAGCCGACTCCCTTGGATGAAAAGCAACCCCACACATGATTGGTTTTTAGGATTCTTTACTGTTGGCATGACGCAGGACTCATGGTAGCGCCCACTCTTTCTTCTCTGCACAATTATTCTTACAAATGTCCCAAACAGTCTGAAGGGAGCGTCATCAGAGAAAATAACTTTACTCCAGTCCTCTGCAGTCCAATCCCGGTACTTCCTGCAGAGGACTGTCCTCAATGTTTTTCTTGGAGAGAAATAGCTTCTTTGCTGCCCTCCTTAACACCAGGCCGGCCTCCATAAGCCTTCACCTCACTGTGTGTGCAGATGCGGTCCATTCAGTCCAGACCTCTATGATGACTTCTCCCGGCCAAGACCAATTTCTGCAGAGTTTGCCGCTCAGATGTCTTCAGCTACTCACTATTCAAACATCTCTGCACCTATAAACGAAGATAAAATTCTCATGGTGACATACACTGTACCCCTAAATATAATACCTGCACCTGCAGCTCTAATTATAATAGCACCATACACTGTCTCCCCGATTATAATAGCACCATACACTGTGTCCCTGATTATAAAAGCACCATACACTGTGTCCCTGATTATAATAGCACCATACACTGTGTCCCTGATTATAATAGCACCATACATTGTGTCCCTGACAATAACAACACCATACACTGTGTCCCTGATTATAATACCTCCATAAACTGCACCTCTAAATATAAAAGCACCATACACTGTGTCCCCCATATACTTTGTCCCTATTTATAATAGCACCATACACTGTCCCTGATTATAACCGCACCATACACTGTGTCCCTGATTATAATAGCACCATACACTGTGTCCCACACACAGACTGCTCCCCGTAGATAGTGCCCCCATAGAATCCCATGTAGATGGTGCCCCAATAAAGCCTTATACTCTAGATGAACTCTCACCAGTGATGTATATATACAGTGATATCACTCTATATACTGGAGATCTGGGTGTAGAACTGATCACTATACTCTAGATGACCTCTCACCAGTGATGTATATAGAGTGATATCACTAGCTCTATATACTGGAGATCCAGGTGTAGTACTGAACACTATTCTCTAGTGACCTCTCACCAGTGATGTATATACAGTGATATCACTAGCTCTATATACTGGAGATCCGGGTGTAGTACTGATCACTATACTCTAGATGACCTCTCACCAGTGATGTATATACAGTGATATCACTAGCTCTATATACTGGAGATCCGGGTGTAGTACTGATCACTATACTCTACATGACCTCTCACCAGTGATGTATATACAGTGATATCCCTAGCTCTATATTCTGGAGATCCGGGTGTAGTACTGATCACTATACTCTAGATGACCTCTCACCAGTGATGTATATACAGTGATATCACTAGCTCTATATACTGGAGATCCGGGTGTAGTACTGATCACTATACTCTAGATGACCTCTCACCAGTGATGTATATGCAGTGATATCACTAGCTCTATATACTGGAGATCCGGGTGTAGTACTGATCACTATACTCTAGATGACCTCTCACCAGTAATGTATATACAGTGATATCACTAGCTCTATATACTGGAGATCCGGGTGTAGTACTGATCACTATACTCTAGATGACCTCTCACCAGTGATGTATATGCAGTGATATCACTAGCTCTATATACTGGAGATCCAGGTGAAGTACTGATCACTATACTCTAGATGACCTCTCACCAGAGATGTATATACAGTGATATCACTAGCTCTATATACTGGAGATCCGGTGTGCAGTACTGATCACTATTCTCTAGTGACCTCTTACCAGTGATGTATATTCTGTGATATCATTCTATACTCTGCATACTCTAGGTGACCTCTCACCAGTGATGTATATACAGTGATATCACTAGCTCTATATACTGGAGATCCGGGTGTAGCACTGATCACTATACTCTAGATGACCTCTCACCAGTGATGTATATACAGTGATATCACTAGCTCTATATACTGGAGATCCGGGTGTAGTACTGATCACTATACTCTAGATGACCTCTCACCAGTGATGTATATACAGTGATATTACCAGCTCTATATAATGGAGATCCGGGTGTAGTACTGATTAGTATACTCTAGATGACCTTTTACCAGTAATGTATATACAGTGATATCACTAGCTCTATATCCTGGAGATCCGGGTGTAGTACTGATCACTATTCTCTAGTGACCTCTCACCAGTGATGTATATACAGTGATATCACTAGCTCTATATACTGGAGATCCGGGTGTAGTACTGATCACTATACTCTAGATGACCTCTCACCAGTGATGTATATACAGTGATATTACCAGCTCTATATAATGGAGATCCGGGTGTAGTACTGATTAGTATACTCTAGATGACCTTTTACCAGTAATGTATATACAGTGATATCACTAGCTCTATATCCTGGAGATCCGGGTGTAGTACTGATCACTATACTCTAGATGACCTCTCACCAGTGATGTATATACAGTGATATCACTAGCTCTATATACTGGAGATCCGGGTGTAGTACTGATCACTATACTCTAGATGACCTCTCACCAGTGATGTATATACAGTGATATACTATCAGTATTATTTAGGTATTTGTATGGCGGTATTATGTGGGCACTGCATGGAGGTATTATTTGGGTATTGTATGGCGGTATTATGTGGGCACTGCATGGAGGTATTATTTGGGTATTGTATGGCGGTATTATGTGGGCACTGCATGGAGGTATTATTTGGGTATTGTATGGCGGTATTATGTGGGCACTATATGGAGGTATTATTTGGGTATTTGTATGGCGCTATTATGTGGACACTGTATGGAGGTATTATTTGGGTAATTGTATGGCGGTATTATGTGGGCACTATATGGAGGTATTATTTAAGTATTTGTATGGCGGTATTATGTGGGCACTATATGGAGGTATTATTTAGTTTTTTTTATGGCGGTATTATGTGGGCACTATATGGAGGTATTATTTGAGTATTTGTATGGCGGTATTATGTGGGCACTATATGGAGGTATTATTTGGGTATTTGTGTGGTAGTATTATGTGGGCACTATATGGATGTATTATTTAGGTATTTGTATGGCGGTATTATGTGGGCGCTATATGGAGGTATTATTTAGGTATTTGTATGTCGGTATTATGTGGGCACTATACGGAGGTATTATTTAGGTATTTGTATGGCAGTATTATGTGGGCACTATATGGTGGTATTATTTAGGTATTTGTATGGCGGTATTATGTGGGCACTATATGGAGGTATTATTTGGGTATTTGTATGGCGGTAATATGTGGGCACTATATGGAGGTATTATTTAGGTATTTGTATGGCGGTATTATGTGGCCACTATTAGTATGGCGGTATTATGTGGGCACTATATGGAGGTATAATTTTGGAATTTGTATGGCGGTATTATGTGGGCACTAAATGGAAGTATTATTTGGGTACTTTCATGGCGGTATTATATAGAGGTATTTTTTAGGTTTTTTATGGCGGTATTATGTGGGCACTATATGAAGGTATTATTTAGGTATTTGTATGGCAGTATTATGTGGGCACTATATGGTGGTATTATTTAGGTATTTGTATGGCGGTATTTAGGTTTTTTTATTGCGGTATTATGTGGGCACTATATGGAGGTATTATTTAGGTATTTGTATGGCGGTATTTCGTTTTTTTTATGGCGGTATTATGTGGGCACTATATAGAGGTATTATTTAGGTATTTGTATGGCGGTATGTGGGCACTAAATGGAGGTATTATTTAGGTATTTGTATGGCGGTATTATGTGGGCACTATATGGAGGTATTATTTAGGTATTTGTATGGCGGTATGTGGACACTGCATGGAGGTATTATTTGGGTATTTGTAAGGCGGTATAATGTGGGCACTGTATGGAGGTATTATTTGGGTATTTGTATGGCGGTTTTATGTGGGCACTGTATGGAGGTATTATTTGGGTATTTGTATGGCAGTATAATGTCGGCACTGTATGGAGGTATTATTTAAGTATTTGTATGGCGGTATTATTTAGGTATTTGTATGGCGGTATTATGTGGGTACTATGTGGAGGTATTATTTAGGTATTTGTATGGCAGTATGTGGGCACTAAATGGAGGTATTATTTAGGGATATGTATGGCGGTATTATCTGGGCACTATATGGCAGTATTATTTGGGTATTTGTATGGCGGCATTATGTGGGCATTATATGGAGGCATTATTTGGGTATTTGTAAGGCGGAATTATGTGGGCACTGTATGGAGGTATTATTTGGGTATTTGTATGGCGGTATTATGTGGGCACTATATGTAGATATTATTTAGGTATTTGTGTGGCGGTATTATGTGGGCACTATATGTAGGTATTATTTAGTTATTTGTGTGGCGGTATTATGTGGGCATTATATGGCGGTATTATTTAGGTATTTGTATGGCGGTATTATGTGGGCACTGCATGGAGGTATTATTTGGGTAATTGTATGGCAGTATTATGTGGGCACTGTATGGCGGTATTATTTTGGTACTTGTATGGCTGTATTATGTGGGCACTGTATGGAGGTATTATTTGGGTATTTGTATGGCGGTATTATGTGGGCACTGAATGGAGGTATTATTTGGGTATTTGTATGGCGGTATTATGTGGGCACGGTATGGAGGTATTATTTGGGTATTTGTGTGGCGGTATTATGTGGGCACGGTATGGAGGTATTATTTGGGTCATTGTGTGGCGGTATTATGTGGGCACTGTATGAAGGTATTATTTGGATATTTGTGTGGCGGTATTATGTGGGCACTATATGGAGGTATTATTTGGGTATTTGTATGGCGGTATTATGTGGGCACTATGTGGAGGTATTATTTGGGTATTTGTAAGGCGGTATTATGTGGGCACTGTATGGAGGTATTATTTGGGTATTTGTATGGCGGTATTATGTGGGCATTATATGGAGGTATTATTTGGGTATTTGTATGGCGGTATTATGTGGGCACTGTATTTAGGTATTTGGGTAATTGTATGGCGGTATTATGTGGGCACTTTATGGAGGTATTATTTAGGTATTTGTATGGCGGTATTATGTGGGCACTGTATGGTGGTATTATTTAGGTATTTGTATGGCGGTATTATGTGGGCGCTATATGGCGGTATTATTTGGGTATTTGTATGGCGGTATTATGTGGGCACTATATGGAGTTATTATTTGGGTATTTGTATGGCGGTATTATGTGGGCACTATATGGAGGTATTATTTGGGTATTTGTAAGGTAGTATTATGTGGGCACTATATGGATGTATTATTTGGGTATTTTTATGGCGGTATTATGTGGGCACTATATGGAGGTATTATTTAGGTATTTGTATGGAGGTATTATGTGGGCACTATATGGAGGTATTATTTGGGTATTTGTATAGCGGTATTATGTGGGCACTATATGGAGGTACTATTAAGGGATTTGTATGGCGGTATTATGTGGGCACTATATGGATGTATTATTTGGGTATTTGTATGGCGGTATTATGTAGGCACTGAAAGGATGTATTATTTAGGTATTTGTATGGCGGTATTATGTGGGCACTGTATGGAGGTATTCTTTGGGTATTTGTATGGCGGTATTGTGTGGGCACTGTATGGAGGTATTATTTGGTTATTTGTATGGCGGTATTATGTGGGCACTGTATGGAGGTCTTCTTTGGGTATTTGTATGGCGGTATTGTGTGGGCACTGTATGGAGGTATTATTTGGTTATTTGTATGGCGGTATTATATGGGCACTGTATGGAGGTATTATTTGGGTATTTGTATGGCGGTATTATGTGGGCACTCTATGGAGGTATTATTTGGGTATTTGTGTGGCGGTATTATGTGGACACTGTATGGAGGTATTATTTGGGTATTGTATGGCAGTATTATGTGGTCACTGCTTGGAGGTATTATTTGGGTATTTGTATGGTGGTATTATGTGGGCACTATATGGAGGTATTATTCGGGTATTTGTATGGCAGTTTTATGTGGGCACTATATGGCAGTATTATTTAGGTATTTGTATGGCAGTATTATGTGGGCACTGTATGGAGGTATTATTTGGGTATTTGTATGGTGGTATTATGTGGGCACTGTATGCAGGTATTATTTATGTATTTGTATGGCGGTATTATGTGGGCACTGTATGAAGGTACTATTTGGGTATTTGTGTGGCAGTATTATGTGGGCACTGTATGGAGGTATTATTTGGGTATTTGTATGGTGGTATTATGTGGGCACTGCATGGAGGTATTATTTGCATATTTGTGTGGCGGTATTATGTGGGCACTGTATGTAGGTATTATTTGGGTATTTGTGTGGCGGTATTATGTGGGCACTGCATGGAGGTATTATTTGGGTATTTGTATGGCGGTATTATGTGGGCACTGTATGGCAGTATTATTTGGGTATTTGTATGGCAGTATTATGTGGTCACTGCTTGGAGGTATTATTTGGGTATTTGTATAGCGGTATTATGTGGGCACTATATGGAGGTATTATTTGGGTATTTGTATGGCGGTATTATGTGGGCACTGCATGGAGGTATTATTCGGGTATTTGTATGGCAGTTTTATGTGGGCACTATATGGCAGTATTATTTAGGTATTGATATGGCAGTATTATGTGGGCACTGTATGGAGGTATTATTTGGGTATTTGTATGGTGGTATTATGTGGGCACTGTATGCAGGTATTATTTATGTATTTGTATGGCGGTATTATGTGGGCACTGTATGGAGGTATTATTTTGGTATTTGTGTGGCGGTATTATGTGGGCATTGTATGGAGGTATTATTTGCATATTTGTTTGGCGGTATTATGTGGGCACTGTATGGAGGTATTATTTGGGTATTTGTGTGGCGGTATTATGTGGGCATTGTATGGAGGTATTATTTGCATATTTGTGTGGCGGTATTATGTGGGCACTGTATGGAGGTATTATTTGGGTATTTGTGTGGCGGTATTATGTGGGCACTGCATGGAGGTATTATTTGGGTATTTGTATGGCGGTATTATGTGGTCACTATATGGAGGTATTATTTGGGTATTTGTGTGGCGGTATTATGTGGGCACTGCATGGAGGTATTATTTGGGTATTTGTGTGGCGGTATTATGTGGGCACTGTATGGAGGTATTATTTGGGTATTGTATGGCGGTATTATGTGGGCACTGCATGGAGGTATTATTTGGGTATTTGTATGGCGGTATTATGTGGACACTGCATGGAGGTATTATTTGGGTATTGTATGGCAGTATTATGTGGGCACTGCTTGGAGGTGTTATTTGGGTATTGTATGGCAGTATTATGTGGTCACTGCATGGAGGTATTATTTGGGTATTGTATGGCAGTATTATGTGGGCACTGTATGGAGGTATTATTTGGGTATTTGTATGGCGGTATTATGTGGACACTGTATGGAGGTATTATTTGGGTATTTGTATGGCGGTATTATGTGGACACTGCATGGAGGTATTATTTGGGTATTTGTGTGGCAGTATTATGTGGACACTGCATGGAGGTATTATTTAGGTATTTGTATGGCGGTATTATGTGGACACTGTATGGAGGTATTATTTGGGTATTGTATGGCGGTATTATGTGGACACTATATGGCGGTATTATTTGGGTATTTGTATGGCGGTATTATGTGGACACTATATGGAGGTATTATTTGGGTATTGTATGGCGGTATTATGTGGGCACTATATGGTGGTATTATTTGGGTATTTGTATGGCAGTATTATGTGGGCACTATATGGAGGTATTATTTGGGTATTGTATGGCGGTATTATGTGAGCACTATATGGAGGTATTATTTGGATATTTGTATGGCGGTATTATGTGGACACTGTATTGAGGTATTATTTGGGTATTGTATGGCGGTATTATGTGGGCACTGTATGGAGGTATTATTTGGGTATTGTATGGCGGTATTATGTGGGCAATGCTTGGAGGTATTATTTGGGTATTGTATGGCGGTATTATGTGGGCACTGCTTGGAGGTATTATTTGGGTATTGTATGGCGGTATTATGTGGGCACTGTATGGAGGTATTATTTGGGTATTGTATGGCGGTATCATGTGGACACTACATGGAGCTATTATTTGGGTATTTGTATGGCGGTATTATGTGGGCACTGCATGGAGGTATTATTTTGGTATTTGTATGGCGGTATTATGTGGGACCTATACGGAGGTATTATTTGGTTATTGTATGGCGGTATTATGTGGACACTATATGGCGGTATTATTTGGGTATTTGTATGGCGGTATTATGTGGACACTATATGGAGGTATTATTTGGGTATTGTATGGCGGTATTATGTGGGCACTATATGGAGGTATTATTTGGGTATTTGTATGGCAGTATTATGTGGGCACTATATGGAGGTATTATTTGGGTATTGTATGGCGGTATTATGTGAGCACTATATGGAGGTATTATTTGGATATTTGTATGGCGGTATTATGTGGACACTGTATTGAGGTATTATTTGGGTATTGTATGGCGGTATTATGTGGACACTGTATGGAGGTATTATTTGGGTATTGTATGGCGGTATTATGTGGGCACTGTATGGAGGTATTATTTGGGTATTGTATGGCGGTATTATGTGGGCACTGCTTGGAGGTATTATTTGGGTATTGTATGGCGGTATTATGTGGACACTGCATGGAGGTATTATTTGGGTATTGTATGGCGGTATTATGTGGGCACTGTATGGAGGTATTATTTGGGTATTGTATGGCGGTATTATGTGGGCAATGCTTGGAGGTATTATTTGGGTATTGTATGGCGGTATTATGTGGGCACTGCTTGGAGGTATTATTTGGGTATTGTATGGCGGTATTATGTGGGCACTGTATGGAGGTATTATTTGGGTATTTGTATGGCGGTATTATGTGGGCACTGCTTGGAGGTATTATTTGGGTATTTGTATGGCGGTATTATGTGGGCACTGCATGGAGGTATTATTTGGGTATTGTATGGCGGTATTATGTGGGCACTGTATGGAGGTATTATTTGGGTATTGTATGGCGGTATTATGTGGGCACTATATGGAGGTATTATTTGGGTATTGTATGGCGGTATTATGTGGGCACTATATGGAGGTATTATTTGGGTATTTGTATGGCGGTATTATGTGGACACTGCATGGAGGTATTATTTGGGTATTGTATGGCGGTATTATGTGGACACTGCTTGGAGGTATTATTTGGGTATTTGTATGGCGGTATTATGTGGACACTGCATGGAGGTATTATTTGGGTGTTGTATGGCGGTATTATGTGGACACTGTATGGCAGTATTATTTGGGTATTTGTATGGCGGTATTATGTGGGCACTGCATGGAGGTATTATTTGGGTATTGTATGGCAGTATTATGTGGGCACTGTATGGAGGTATTATTTGGGTATTGTATGGAGGTATGATGTGGACACTGCTTGGAGGTATTATTTGGGTATTTGTATGGCGGTATTATGTGGACACTGCATGGAGGTATTATTTGGGTGTTGTATGGCGGTATTATGTGGACACTGTATGGCAGTATTATTTGGGTATTTGTATGGCGGTATTGTGTGGGCACTGTATGGAGGTATTATTTGGGTATTTGTATGGCGGTATTGTGTGGGCACTGTATGGAGGTATTATTTGGGTATTGTATGGCGGTATTATGTGGACACTGTATGGGGATATTATTTGGGTATTGTATGGCGGTATTGTGTGGGCACTGTATGGAGGTATTATTTGGTTATTTGTATGGCGGTATTATGTGGTATTGTATGGAGGTATTATTTGGGTATTGTATGGCGGTATTATGTGGACACTGTATGGAGGTATTATTTGGGTATTGTATGGCGGTATTATGTGGACACTGCATGGAGGTATTATTTGGGTATTTGTATGGGGGTATTGTGTGGGCACTGTATGGCGGTAATATTTGGGCATTTGTATGGCGGTATTATGTGGGCACTGTATGGAGGTATTATTTGGGTATTGTATGGCGGTATTATGTGGACACTGTATCGAGGTATTATTTGGGTATTGTAAGGTGGTATTATGTGGATACTGTATGGCGGTATTATTTGGGTATTGTATGGCGGTATTATGTGGGCACTGTATGGAGTTATTATTTGGGTATTGTATGGCGGTATTATGTGGGCACTGCATGGAGGTATTATTTGGGTATTGTATGGCGGTATTAGGCTATGTTCACACAGAGTATTTTGCAGAGTTTTTTGACGCGGAAACCGCGTCGCAAAACTCGGCAAAAACGGCCCGAAAACGCCTCCCATTGATTTCAATGGGAGGCGTCGGCGTCTTTTTCCCGCGGGCGCTTCCGCCTCTGACCTCCCATTGACTTCAATGGGAGGCAGAGAAAGCGTATTTCGCGCTGTTTTATTCCCGCGGCGCTCAATGGCCGCGGGCGAAAAATGGCGCGAAAATCGGCGTGCAGGGAGAGGAAAATCTGCCTCAAAGTTCCAAACGGAATTTTGAGGCAGATATTCCTCCCCCAAAATACTCCGTGTGAACATAGCCTTATGTGGACACTGTATAAAACTGGCCTTTGGCACTGTATGGAGTTATTATTTGGGTATTGTATTGCGGTATTATGTGGGCACTGCATGGAGGTATTATTTGGGTATTGTATGGCGGTATTATGTGGGCACTGCATGGAGGTATTATTTGTGTATTTGTATGGCAGTATTATGTGGGCACTGCATGGAGGTATTATTTGGGTATTTGTATGGCGGTATTATGTGGGCACTGCATGGAGGTATTATTTGGGTATTTGTATGGCGGTATTATGTGGACACTGTATAAAACTGGCCTTGGGCACGGTATGGAGTTATTATTTGGGTATTGTATGGCGGTATTATGTGGGCACTGCATGGAGGTATTATTTGGGTATTGTATGGCGGTATTATGTGGACACTGTATGGAGGTATTATTTAGGTATTGTATGGCAGTATTATGTGGGCACTGCATGGAGGTATTATTTGGGTATTGTATGGCGGTATTATGTGGACACTGTATGGAGGTATTATTTGGGTATTGTATGGCGGTATTATGTGGGCACTGCATGGCGGTATTATTTGGGTATTGTATGGCAGTATTATGTGGACACTGTATGGAGGTATTATTTGGGTAATTGTGTGGCGGTATTATGTGGACACTGTATGGAGTTATTATTTGGGTATTGTATGGCGGTATTATGTGGGCACTGCATGGAGGTATTATTTGGGTATTGTATGGCGGTATTATGTGGGCACTGCATGGAGGTATTATTTGGGTATTGTATGGCGGTATTATGTGGGCACTGCATGGAGGTATTATTTGGGTATTTGTATGGCGGTATTATGTGGACACTGCATGGAGGTATTATTTGGGTATTGTATGGCAGTATTATGTGGACACTGCATGGAGGTATTATTTGGGTATTGTATGGCGGTATTATGTGGACACTGTATGGCGGCATTATGTGGACACTGCATGGAGGTATTATTTGGGTATTTGCGTGGCAGTATTATGTGGGCACTGTATGGAGGTATTATTTGGGTATTGTATGGCGGAATTATGTGGACACTGCATGGAGGTATTATTTGGGTATTGTATGGCGGTATTATGTGGACACTATATGGAGGTATTATTTGGGTATTGTATGGCGGTATTATGTGGGCACTACATGGGGGTATTATTTTGGTATTTGTATGGCGGTATTATGTGGGCACTATATGGAGGTATTATTTGGGTATTGTATGGCGGTATTATGTGGGCACTATATGGAGGTATTATTTGGGTATTGTATGGCGGTATTACGTGGGCACTATATGGAGGTATTATTTGGGTATTGTATGGCGGTATTGTGTGGGCACTGTATGGAGGTATTATTTGGGTATTTGTATGGCGGTATTATGTGGGCACTATATGGAGGTATTATTTGGGTATTTGTATGGCGGTATTATGTGGACACTGCATGGAGGTATTATTTGGGTATTGTATGGCGGTATTATGTGGACACTGCATGGAGGTATTATTTGGGTATTGTATGGCGGTATTATGTGGACACTGCATGGAGGTATTATTTGGGTATTGCATGGCGGTATTATGTGGACACTGCATGGAGGTATTATTTGTGTATTGTATGGCGGTATTATGTGGGCACTATATGGAGGTATTATGTGGGTATTTGTATGGCGGTATTATGTGGACACTGTATGGAGGTATTATTTGGGTATTGTATGGCGGTATTATGTGGGCACTATATGGCGGTATTATTTGGGTATTGTATGGCGGTATTATGTGGACACTGCTTGGAGGTATTATTTGGGTATTTGTATGGCGGTATTATGTGGACACTGTATGGAGGTATTATTTGGGTGTTGTATGGCGGTATTATGTGGACACTGTATGGCAGTATTATTTGGGTATTTGTATGGCGGTATTGTGTGGGCACTGTATGGAGGTATTATTTGGGTATTTGTATGGCGGTATTGTGTGGGCACTGTATGGAGGTATTATTTGGGTATTGTATGGCGGTATTATGTGGACACTGTATGGAAATATTATTTGGCTATTGTATGGTGGTATTGTGTGGGCACTGTATGGAGGTATTATTTGGTTATTTGTATGGCGGTATTATGTGGGCACTGTATGGAGGTATTATTTGGGTATTGTATGGCGGTATTATGTGGACACTGTATGGAGGTATTATTTGGGTATTGTATGGCGGTATTATGTGGACACTGCATGGAGGTATTATTTGGGTATTTGTATGGCGGTATTGTGTGGGCACTGTATGGTGGTAATATTTGGGCATTTGTATGGCAGTATTATGTGGACACGTTATGGAGGTATTATTTGGGTATTGTATGGCGGTATTATGTGGGCACTTTATGGATGTATTATTTGGTTATTTGTAGGACGGTATTATGTGGGCACTGCTTGGAGGTATTATTTGGGTATTGTATGGCGGTATTATGTGGATACTGTATGGAGGTATTATTTGGGTATTGTAAGGCGGTATTATGTGGACACTGTATGGCGGTATTATTTGGGTATTTGTATGGCGGTATTATGTGGGCACTGTATGGAGGTATTATTTGGGTATTTGTATGGCGGTATTATGTGGGCACTGTATGGAGTTATTATTTGGGTATTGTATGGCGGTATTATGTGGGCACTGCATGGAGGTATTATTTGGGTATTGTATGGCGGTATTAGGCTATGTTCACACAGAGTATTTTGCCGAGTTTTTTGACGCGGAAACCGCGTCGCAAAACTCGGCAAAAACGGCCCGAAAACGCCTCCCATTGATTTCAATGGGAGGCGTCGGCGTCTTTTTCCCGCGAGCAGTAAAACTGCCTCGCGGGAAAAAGAAGCGACATGCCCTATCTTCGGGCGCTTCCGCCTCTGACCTCCCATTGACTTCAATGGGAGGCAGAGAAAGCGTATTTGGCGCTGTTTTATTCCCGCGGCGCTCAATGGCTGCGGGCGAAAAATGGCGCGAAAATCGGCGTGCAGGGAGAGGAAAATCTGCCTCAAAGTTCTAAACGGAATTTTGAGGCAGATATTCCTCCCCCAAAATACTCCGTGTGAACATAGCCTTATGTGGACACTGTATAAAACTGGCCTTTGGTACTGTATGGAGTTATTATTTGGGTATTGTATGGCGGCATTATGTGGACACTGCATGGAGGTATTATTTGGGTATTGTATGGCGGTATTATGTGGGCACTGAATGGAGGTATTATTTGGGTATTTGTATGGCAGTATTATGTGGGCACTGTATGGAGGTATTATTTGGGTATTTGTATGGCGGTATTATGTGGGCACTGCATGGAGGTATTATTTGGGTATTTGTATGGCAGTATTATGTGGGCACTGCATGGAGGTATTATTTGGGTATTTGTATGGCGGTATTATGTGGACACTGTATAAAACTGGCCTTGGGCACGGTATGGAGTTATTATTTGGGTATTGTATGGCGGTATTATGTGGGCACTGCATGGAGGTATTATTTGGGTATTGTATGGCTGTATTATGTGGACACTGTATGGAGGTATTATTTAGGTATTGTATGGCGGTATTATGTGGGCACTGCATGGAGGTATTATTTGGGTATTGTATGGCGGTATTATGTGGACACTGTATGGAGGTATTATTTGGGTATTGTATGGCGGTATTATGTGGGCACTGCATGGCGGTATTATTTGGGTATTGTATGGCGGTATTATGTGGACACTGTATGGAGGTATTATTTGGGTAATTGTGTGGCGGTATTATGTGGACACTGTATGGAGTTATTATTTGGGTATTGTATGGCAGTATTATGTGGGCACTGCATGGAGGTATTATTTGGGTATTGTATGGCGGTATTATGTGGGCACTGCATGGAGGTATTATTTGGGTATTGTATGGCGGTATTATGTGGGCACTGCATGGAGGTATTATTTGGGTATTGTATGGCGGTATTATGTGGGCACTGCATGGAGGTATTATTTGGGTATTGTATGGCGGTATTATGTGGGCACTGCATGGAGGTATTATTTGGGTATTTGTATGGCGGTATTATGTGGGCACTGCATGGAGGTATTATTTGGGTATTGTATGGCGGTATTATGTGGGCACTGCATGGAGGTATTATTTGGGTATTTGTATGGCGGTATTATGTGGACACTGCATGGAGGTATTATTTGGGTATTGTATGGCAGTATTATGTGGGCACTGTATGGAGGTATTATTTGGGTATTGTATGGCAGCATTATGTGGACACTGCATGGAGGTATTATTTGGGTATTGTATGGCAGTATTATGTGGGCACTGCATGGAGGTATTATTTGGGTATTGTATGGCGGTATTATGTGGGCACTGCATGGAGGTATTATTTGGGTATTGTATGGCGGTATTATGTGGGCACTGCATGGAGGTATTATTTGGGTATTGTATGGCAGTATTATGTGGGCACTGCATGGAGGTATTATTTGGGTATTGTATGGCGGTATTATGTGGGCACTGCATGGAGGTATTATTTGGGTATTGTATGGCGGTATTATGTGGGCACTGCATGGAGGTATTATTTGGGTATTTGTATGGCGGTATTATGTGGGCACTGCATGGAGGTATTATTTGGGTATTGTATGGCGGTATTATGTGGGCACTGCATGGAGGTATTATTTGGGTATTTGTATGGCGGTATTATGTGGACACTGCATGGAGGTATTATTTGGGTATTGTATGGCAGTATTATGTGGGCACTGTATGGAGGTATTATTTGGGTATTGTATGGCAGCATTATGTGGACACTGCATGGAGGTATTATTTGGGTATTGTATGGCGGTATTATGTGGACACTGTATGGCAGCATTATGTGGACACTGCATGGAGGTATTATTTGGGTATTTGTATGGCGGTATTATGTGGACACTGTATGGAGGTATTATTTGGGTATTGTATGGCGGTATTGTGTGGGCACTGTATGGAGGTATTATTTGGGTATTTGTATGACGGTATTATGTGGACACTGTATGGAGGTATTATTTGGGTATTGTATGGCAGTATTATGTGGTCACTATATGGAGGTATTATTTGGGTATTTGTATGACGGTATTATGTGGGCACTGTATGGAGTTATTATTTGGGTATTGTATGGCGGTATTATGTGGGCACTGCATGGAGGTATTGTTTGGGTATTGTATGGCGGTATTATGTGGGCACTGCATGGAGGTATTATTTGGGTATTGTATGGCGGTATTATGTGGGCACTGCATGGAGGTATTATTTGGGTATTTGTATGGCGGTATTATGTGGACACTGTATGGAGGTATTATTTGGGTATTGTATGGCAGTATTATGTGGTCACTATATGGAGGTATTATTTGGGTATTTGTATGACGGTATTATGTGGGCACTGTATGGAGGTATTATTTGGGTATTGTATGGCGGTATTATGTGGACACTGTATGGAGGTATTATTTGGGTATTGCATGGAGGTATTATGTGGGCACTGCATGGCGGTATTATTTGGGTATTGTATGGCGGTATTATGTGGACACTGTATGGAGGTATTATTTGGGTATTGTATGGCGGTATTATGTGGACACTGTATGGAGTTATTATTCGGGTATTGTATGGCGGTATTATGTGGGCACTGCATGGAGGTATTATTTGGGTATTGTATGGCGGTATTATGTGGGCACTGCATGGAGGTATTATTTGGGTATTGTATGGCGGTATTATGTGGGCACTGCATGGAGGTATTATTTGGGTATTTGTATGGCGGTATTATGTGGACACTGCATGGAGGTATTATTTGGGTATTGTATGGCAGTATTATGTGGGCACTGTATGGAGGTATTATTTGGGTATTGTATGGCGGCATTATGTGGACACTGCATGGAGGTATTATTTGGGTATTGTATGGCGGTATTATGTGGACACTGTATGGCGGCATTATGTGGACACTGCATGGAGGTATTATTTGGGTATTTGTATGGCGGTATTATGTGGACACTGTATGGAGGTATTATTTGGGTATTGTATGGCAGTATTATGTGGTCACTATATGGAGGTATTATTTGGGTATTTGTATGACGGTATTATGTGGGCACTGTATGGAGGTATTATTTGGGTATTTGTATGGTGGTATTATGTGGGCACTGTATGGAGGTATTATTTGGGTATTGTATGGCGGTATTATGTGGACACTGCATGGAGGTATTTTTTTGGTATTGTATGGCGGTATTATGTGGGCACTGTATGGAGGTATTATTTGGGTATTGTATGGCAGTATTATGTGGACACTGCATGGAGGTATTTTTTTGGTATTGTATGGCGGTATTATGTGGGCACTGCATGGAGGTATTATTTGGTTATTTGTATGGCGGTATTATGTGGGCACTGCATGGAGGTATTATTTGGGTATTGTATGGCGGTATTGTGTGGGCACTGCATGGAGGTATTATTTGGGTATTGTATGGCGGTATTATGTGGGCACTGCATGGAGGTATTATTTGGGTATTGTATGGCGGTATTATGTGGGCACTGCATGGAGGTATTATTTGGGTATTGTGTGGCGGTATTATGTGGGCACTGTATAAAACTGGCCTTGGGCACTGTATCCTGTTCTAATGATGTAAAATGCAATGCTTCAGCCTCCAGTTCATTGTAGAAGCCCAGCATGGTGGTGACAGAATGGGTTTGGGTTTGACTGTCTACGGGGTGGGGTGAGGGATCGAATCACCTTGGAAAGCTTTCGCTGATGTAAAGGGGTCCGGTCTACTCCTAGTCATCATTATCATTATCATTATCACCCTCATCATTGTCGTCATCTGTCGATGCGGTGGGACCTGTTGAATGACATGGGGCGGTATGTGGAGGGTTAATGCTCCCCTCATTCATATGCGGTCACCTCCTGTGACTTCAGTGATCTGCTCTGCACGTCGTCCATTATTCATCAGGTTGGTGCGGGGCGCAGGGCGGGGATGTCGCTCTTTCTCTGCCCCCCGGGCGTCTCAGCTGTTCCTCACACACAGACTGGAATATTACATGTCTGCCGGAACATCTGTGACCCCCCATCCCCCGCGAGAACACAACCCGGGTGTGAAAAGTGTCATTAGTGATAGCAACACAACCCGGGTGTGAAAAGTGACCCGACCGTGAGGAGAAGGGGGTGATCCCATCACCATTGTTACCATCTTTACCACCATCATCCTCATCATCATCCTCCTCCTCATCATCATCCTCTTATCATCCTCATAATCATCCTCCTCCTCATCATCATCCTCTTATCATCCTCCTCCTCCTCATCATCATCCTCCTCATCATCCTCCTCCTCCTCTTCATCCTCTTATCATCCTCCTCATCATCATCCTCTTATCCTCATCATCATCCTCCTCCTCATCATCCCCTTATCATCCTCATCATCATCCTTTTCCTCCTCCTCATCATCTTCCTCCTCCTATCATCCTCATCATCATCCTCCTCATCATCCTCCTCATCATCATCGTCGGTGCACTTTATCCCTATCATGTATCACATATGTAACACCTTCACTCCCTGAACCACCAGAGTTTACAATCTACCAAGAAACGTCTCGTGTACTAGAAGGAAGTTCACCCCTCATATCCCGAAATCTAGAGGTCATGGATCTTCACCCCTCATATCCCGAAATCTAGAGGTCATGGATCTTCACCCCTCATATCCCGAAATCTAGAGGTCATGGATCTTCACCCCTCATATCCCGAAATCTAGAGGTCATGGATCTTCACCCCTCATATCCCGAAATCTAGAGGTCATGGATCTTCACCCCTCATATCCCGAAATCTAGAGGTCATGGATCTTCACCCCTCATATCCCGAAAACTAGAGGTCATGGATCTTCATCCCTCATATCCCGAAATCTAGAGGTCATGGATCTGCTCCTGGGAGACGACCAATAAAACTGCTGGAACTTGTGACTCATTTTCCTACTAGAATCTTTATATAAGTTGCCAGATTTGCCGTTCAGGAGTCCAGGAGAGCTGGGTGATAGCACCTGCAATGCCGCCACTTTATCACAATTCATGAGCGGAGTCCTCGCCTCACCTGACAGCCGTGCTCTCTGATTGGCTCCTTTTACATAATGCTACAGCTGGATATTTACCACTGCAATACCAAGTCCATGCACTGCCCTGTCTGCTAGGACCGATTGCATTTTCAGCCAGGGCCTCCTGATTCATGAATAGAATTCTAGGCTCCAGTGAAGACTGACACAAATGGCGGACCGCAGTCTAAATCCGGATGGGGGACGCTGGATGTCCGGACCCCACAGATTGGGGGAGGGCAGGTCCGCCAGCCTGGAAATGAGGAGGACCCGGGAGCGGGGTGTATAGATTTTTCCTTGTTCAGTCTGGTCGGGGGTCGCATTAGTTTTAGGGTCCGTTTTTCCCACTAAGAATGAATAAATCTTGATGTAAATAATTCTCTAAAGAGACCAAGAGGACATCTTTACGGGTGGCGCCGAGCTAGTAACGAGCCCCCCAGCTGTATATCATGTCTTGGAGGTTGTCACAGCCCCGCCTCCTGTTCCACAGCACTGAAGGTCTCTCCGGCAGTTCTCAATCTAATGAAATCAATAAAATATAATTTGTCCCCGTAGGATAATTTACATCCCAGATATTAATATCATTTATCAGGGATGAGACCTCTATATATAGAAGCAGTGGGGGAGGGGATATATTATACCTGAGGGGAGGGGGCTATAATGGGGATACATTGTGTTATTACCCTTAGCTGTATCTGCTTCATTATCTGGACTCCTCTGACCTCTGCTGGTAAGAAGAAGAACTGCATGAGAGCCACTCTCCAGCTGGCTTATTGATGTCACGAGGGGCACATATTTAAAGGAAATCTCCATAGCACCATTGAAGTTCATGTGTAAAAGTCTCCGCCCGTCCTCCAATCAGACGGATGCATCACCGATCACTGGTGATCTCCAGGGACAATTTACACCGTCTCTATATATGTGTATAGTATTAAAGGAAAGCTGAATAGAAGATAAGAAAGCAAAATTATCTCAGATTTACTACACAAGATTTCAAAAAGATTTGAAGTTGATATCGTGATTTCGCCTGATTTGAAATAATTCCGCTGATTTCACGTGATTTCTGCTGAATTTGCTGATATCTACAAAAAAAGCTTTATTAAACAGGACAGGTTTATGGTTTGTGGTGAGGTCTCTTGTGCGACAGTTGGGGATCCGGTCATCTCCGCCTGTCCTGTTTTTTTGTGTGTTTTTGCTTGAAATCAGTGCAAATCACATGAAATCAGGAGCTTGATCTGAAATCAGACGAATTCACTGAAAATCGGTGAAAATCACAATTAGTCATTAAGATCATTAGAAATCCTCACCAATCAATGCAAGGCATTCTGGGTGATTCTACAGTTGTGAATGTTGTAAACCAGTGCACAGAAGCTCCACCAGGGAGCAGCAGAGAATATAACTCCAGTCAGTGCACAGAAGCTCCACCAGGGGGCAGCAGATTGCGCCTCTCCATGACACTATACTGAGTATACTTGCAGGATCTTGGGCTGTTGATATTTGAAGTTGATATCGTGATTTCCGTGATTTCGCCCGATTTGAAATCATTCAGCTGATTTCAAGTGATTTCTGATGAATTAGCTGATTTCAAGGAACAAACGCTTAAAAAACAGGGCAGGTTTATGGTTTGTGCTGAGGTCTCTCGTGCGATGGTGATCCGGTCATCTCGACCTGTCCTGTTTTTTTTGTGTTTTTGCCTAAAATCAGTGAAAATCACGTGAAATCAGGAGCTTGATTTGAAATCAGATGAATTTAGTGAAAATCCATGAAAATCTCAATTAGTCATTGAGATCATTAGAAATCGCCCACAATCAATGCAATGCATTCTGGGTGATTCTTCAGTATATTGATTTCCTGCCATCATTGAGGATTTCCTGACATGTATGTACATAAGTAATATAATATAATAATCTGTATATCCTGTGACGACGATAGAACTTTTATTAAAGTATTTGTTACTTTATATATATATATATATATACAGATCGTTAAATCGACGATGGTCTCTCACGCTCACCACTGATCACCTGACCTCTGAGCCGACTCATGCAACAAGAAACTGAGACTTCTTTGTGATAGTTGTAGCTGATAAGCTGGAGGCTGTGAATAAAACATCTAAACCACAGCCTCCATCATCTGCTTCTCTAGGGATTAGAACCCAGGGCCTCAACACAGTAAACAGGAGCTCCACCCCATGTGCAACTCCACGATACAGACAGTCTAGCTGAATGATATGAATGTTGTGAATGGTGTAACCCAGTGGACACAATCTCCACTAGAGGGCAGTAGAGTTCATAACTCCAATCAGTGATCAAACCCTCCACCAGGGGGCAGTAAGGAATATCACTCCAGCCAGTGTACACAATCTCCACAAGGGGACAGTAGAGAATATCGCTCCAGCCAGAGCACACAATCTCCATCAGGGGGCAGCATATTACGTCACTCCATGACACTATACTGAGGTTACTTGCAGCAATTTGGGCAGTGATGTTTCTGGATAAAGAGGACAAGTATTCATGGTTTATAGATGGAAAGGTGGAGGATGCTCACATTGGAGATATATATATATATATATACCCACACACTGATCAGCCATAACAAGAAACCTCCCCCTTATAATGTGTAGTCGCCCTCGTGCCGCTCAGCTCTGACTTCAAGGCCTGGACTCCACAAGACATCCCCGACGGGATCGGACAAGACGAGCTAGCCACCCCTCCACCGCATATCAAAGAGCCTTGTGCACCCACGACCCTGTCACTGGTCACCAGTTGTCCTTCCTTGGAGCAGTTTTGGTCGGTACTGGGAAACACCCCACCAGACCGGGAAACACCCCACCAGACCGGGAAACACCCCACAAGACCGCTCAGATCCTTACACCCCCCCCCCCCTTTGTCAGGTGCCATTGTAATCAGATCATCAGTGTTATTCACTTCACCTAGCTGAGGTATTATGTTACAGCTGATCAGTATATACATGTAGAGACATAGAGGGCTCTGTGGCAGACACGTGTTTCCTCCTGTGATACCCCCACACCCCCGGTGCAGTGATTAGTGAGATTTCATTTCTCCTGATATATTAACTCCACTTATCAAGTGCAGAGCCACGGAGAACCAGGGAGGACATTACAGCGAGGAACGTATAGATGACCCCTATACATGATGTTAATGAATACAGATAGATGTAATATCCTGCTGCATGTGGAGGACTCTAATGCCCCTACTGACAAAACAAGGTAATCACATGGTAGAAAAGATCACTACATACATAATATACTCTATATACCAAATACATATATATATATATATATATATACACACACACACACACACACACACACACACACACACACACACATACACACACATACCCCCCCCCCCCCCACCACCATACAGGAGACTAATGTAAATATATATGTATATATAAAATCCCAAAAAAATGAAGAGGCAGCACTCCAATGAAATTGGTGAAAAAAAGTGGTGTGTTTATTCACCCCAGGCAGGCAACGTTTCGATCCGTCTCTATGGGATCTTTGTCAAGCAATGACCAACAATCTTAACAGGGTATATATAACCCAGTGTGGTAATACTATCAGTAATTCAACCTGAGTTAACAAGTAGGAACAGGTGATCCATTAGTGGTTACTGTGGTTACTACATAACAACCTAAGTGAGTGTGAGGCATCTGTGCAGAGAGCCCTCTGTTATAACAGTGTGTATAGCGGTACAGTGTATAAAGTGTTAAGTAAACATTGGTGACGTGGCAGATTTACAATAAAATGTACAGTACAGGAAAGACGATACTCACCGTTGGACAACAATCAATGAAGAGAAACTCACTACATCAGCGTCCCCGGCTGAACGCCTGTCCCGGACTGTAAGAGCGAGTGAACGCATGCCCCAGACTGTTAGAGCAAGTGTACGCCTGTCCCTGACAGTGAGAGTGAGTTTACGCCTATCCCTGACTGTGAGAGGGAGTGTACGCCTGTCCCTGACTGTGAGAGCGAGTGTACGCCTGTCCCTGACTGTAAGAGCGAGTGTACGCCTGTCCCTGACTGTGAGAGCGAGTGTATGCCTGTCCCTGACTGTAAGAGCGAGTGTACGCCTGTCCCTGACTGTGAGAGCGAGTGTACGCCTGTCCCTGACTGTAAGAGCGAGTGTACGCTTGTCCCTGACAGTGAGAGCTAGTGTACGCCTGTCCCTGACTGTAGGAGCGAGTATACGCCTGGCACTGACTGTAAGAGCAAGTGTACGTCTGTCGCCTGGCCCTGACTGTAAGAGAGAGTGTACGCCTGTCCCTGACTTTAAGAGAGAGTGTACGCCTGTCCCTGACTTTAAGAGCGAGTGTACGCCTGTCCCTGACTGTAAGAGCGAGTGTACGCCTGTCCCTGACTTTAAGAGCGAGTGTACGCCTGTCCCTGACTTTGAGAGCGAGTGTACGCCTGTCCCTGACTTTGAGAGCAAGTGTACGCCTGTCCCTGACTGTAAGAGCGAGGGTACACCTGTCCCTGACTGTAAAAGCGAGTGTACGCCTGTCTCTAAATGTAAGAGCGAGTGTACGCCTGTCCCTGACTGTGAGAGCGACGGTACGCCTGTCCCTGACTGTAAGAGCGAGTGTACGCCTGTCCCTGACTGTAGGAGCGAGTATACGCCTGGCACTGACTGTAAGAGCAAGTGTACGTCTGTCGACTGGCCCTGACTGTAAGAGAGAGTGTACGCCTGTCCCTGACTTTAAGAGCGAGTGTACGCCTGTCCCTGACTGTAAGAGCGAGTGTACGCCTGTCCCTGACTGTAAGAGCGAGTGTATGCCTGTCCCTGACTGTAAGAGCGAGTGTACGCCTGGCCCTGACTGTAAGAGCGAGTGTACGCCTGTCCCTGACTGTGAGAGCAAGTGTACGCCTGTCCCTGATTGTAAGAGTGAGTGTACGCCTGTCCCTGACTGTGAGAGCGAGTGTACGCCTGTCCCTGACTGTAAGAGCGAGTGTACGCCTGTACCTGACTGTAAGAGCGAGTGTACGCCTGGCCCTGACTGTAAGAGCGAGTGTACGCCTGTCCCTGACTGTGAGAGCAAGTGTACGCCTGTCCCTGACTGTAAAAGCGAGTGTACGCCTGTCTCTAAATGTAAGAGCGAGTGTACGCCTGTCCCTGACTGTGAGAGCGACGGTACGCCTGTCCCTGACTGTAAGAGCGAGTGTACGCCTGTCCCTGACTGTAGGAGCGAGTATACGCCTGGCACTGACTGTAAGAGCAAGTGTACGTCTGTCGCCTGGCCCTGACTGTAAGAGAGAGTGTACGCCTGTCCCTGACTTTAAGAGCGAGTGTACGCCTGTCCCTGACTTTAAGAGCGAGTGTACGCCTGTCCCTGACTGTAAGAGCGAGTGTACGCCTGTCCCTGACTGTAAGAGCGAGTGTATGCCTGTCCCTGACTGTAAGAGCGAGTGTACGCCTGGCCCTGACTGTAAGAGCGAGTGTACGCCTGTCCCTGACTGTGAGAGCAAGTGTACGCCTGTCCCTGATTGTAAGAGTGAGTGTACGCCTGTCCCTGACTGTGAGAGCGAGTGTACGCCTGTCCCTGACTGTAAGAGCGAGTGTACGCCTGTACCTGACTGTAAGAGCGAGTGTACGCCTGACCCTGACTGTAAGAGAGTGTATGCCTGTCCCTGACTGTAAGAGCGAGTGTACGCCTGGCCCTGACTGTAAGAGCGAGTGTACGCCTGTCCCTGACTGTAAGAGCGAGTGTATGCCTACACCTGACTGTAAGAGCGAATGTACGCCTGTCCCTGACTGTAAAAGCGAGTGTACGCCTGTCCCTGACTGTAAGAGCGAGTGTACGCTTGTCCCTGACTGTGAGAGCGCGTGTATGCCTGTCCCTGACTGTGAGAGCGAGTGTACGCCTGTCCCTGACTGTAAGAGCGAGTGTACGCCTGTCCCTGACTGTAAGAGCGAATGTACGCCTGTCCCTGACTGTAAGAGCGAATGTACGCCTGTCCCTGACTGTAAGAGCGAGTGTACGCCTGTCCCTGACTGTTAGAGCGAGAGTACGCCTGTCCCTGACTGTAAGAGCGTGTATACGCCTGTCCCTGACTGTAAGAGCGAGTGTACGTCTGTCCCTGACTTTAAGAGCGAGTGTACGCCTGTCCCTGACTGTAAGAGTGAGTATACGCCTGTCCCAGACTGTAAGAGCGAATGTACGCCTGTCCCTGACTGTAAAAGCGAGTGTACGCCTGTCCCTGACTGTAAGAGCGAGTGTACGCCTGTCCCTAAATGTGAGAGCGAGTGTACGCCTGTCACTGACTGTGAGAGCCATGTGTACGCCTGTCCCTGACTGTAAGAGGGAGTGTACGCCTGTCCCTAAATGTAAGAGCGTGTGTACGCCTGTCCCTGACTGTAAGAGCGAGTGTACGTCTGTCCCTGACTTTAAGAGCGAGTGTACGCCTGTCCCTGACTGTAAGAGCGAGTGTACGCCTGTCCCTGAATGTGAGAGCAAGTGTACGCCTGTCCCTGATTGTAAGAGCGAGTGTACGCCTGTCGCTGACTGTAAGAGCGAGTGTAAGCCTGTCCCTGACTGTAAGAGCGAGTGTACGCCTGGCCCTGACTGTAAGAGAGTGTACGCCTGTACCTGACTGTAAGAGCGAGTGTACGCCTGTCCCTGACTGTAAGAGCGTGTGTACGCCTGTCCCTGACTGTAAAAGCGAGTGTACGCCTGTCCCTGACTGTAAGAGCGAGTGTACGCTTGTTCCTGACTGTGAGAGCGAGTGTACGCCTGTCCCTGACTGTAAGAGCGAGTGTACGCTTGTCCCTGACTGTGAGAGCCATGTGTACGCCTGTCCCTGACTGTAAGAGCAAGCGTACGCTTGTCCCTGACTGTAAGAGCGAGTGTACGCCTGGCCCTGACTGTAAGAGCAAGTGTACGCCTGTCCCTGACTGTAAGAGCGCGTGTACGCCTGTACCTGACTGTAAGAGCGAATGAACGCCTGTCCCTGACTGTAAAAGCGAGTGTACGCCTGTCCCTGACTGTAAGAGCGAGTGTACACTTGTCCCTGACTGTGAGAGCGAGTGTACGCCTGTCCCTGACTGTGAGAGCGAGTGTACGCCTGTCCCTGACTGTAAGAGCGAGTGTACGCCTGTCCCTGACTGTAAGAGCGAATGTACGCCTGTCACTGACTGTAAAAGCGAGTGTACGCCTGTCCCTGACTGTAAGAGCGAGTTTACGCCTGTCCCTGACTGTTAGAGCGAGAGTACGCCTGACCCTGACTGTTAGAGCGAGAGTACGCCTGTCCCTGACTGTAAGAGCGAGTATACGCCTGTCCCTGACTGTAAGAGCGAGTGTACGTCTGTCCCTGACTTTAAGAGCGAGTGTACGCCTGTCCCTGACTGTAAGAGCGAGTATACGCCTGTCCCAGACTGTAAGAGCGAATGTACGCCTGTCCCTGACTGTAAAAGCGAGTGTACGCCTGTCCCTGACTGTAAGAGCGAGTGTACGCCTGTCCCTAAATGTGAGAGCGAGTGTACGCCTGTCACTGACTCTGAGAGTGAATGTACGCCTGTCCCTTACTGTAAGAGCGAGTGTACGCTTGTCCCTGACTGTGAGAGTGAGTGTACGCCTGTCCCTGACTGTAAAAGCGAGTGTACGCCTGTCCCTGACTGTAAGAGCGAGTGTACGCCTGTCCCTAAATGTGAGAGCGAGTGTACGCCTGTCACTGACTGTGAGAGCCATGTGTACGCCTGTCCCTGACTGTAAGAGGGAGTGTACGCCTGTCCCTAAATGTAAGAGCGTGTGTACGCCTGTCCCTGACTGTAAGAGCGAGTGTACGTCTGTCCCTGACTTTAAGAGCGAGTGTACGCCTGTCCCTGAATGTGAGAGCAAGTGTACGCCTGTCCCTGATTGTAAGAGCGAGTGTACGCCTGTCGCTGACTGTAAGAGCGAGTGTAAGCCTGTCCCTGACTGTAAGAGCGAGTGTACGCCTGGCCCTGACTGTAAGAGCGAGTGTACGCCTGGCCCTGACTGTAAGAGCGAATGTAAGCCTGTCCCTGACTGTAAGAGCGAATGTAAGCCTGTCCCTGACTGTGAGAGCCATGTGTACGCCTGTCCCTGACTGTAAGAGCAAGCGTACGCTTGTCCCTGACTGTAAGAGCGAGTGTACGCCTCGCCCTGACTGTAAGAGCAAGTGTACGCCTGTCCCTGACTGTAAGAGCGAGTGTACGCCTGTCCCTGACTGTAAGAGCGAGTATACGCCTGTCCCAGACTGTAAGAGCGAATGTACGCCTGTCCCTGACTGTAAAAGCGAGTGTACGCCTGTCCCTGACTGTAAGAGCGAGTGTACGCCTGTCCCTAAATGTGAGAGCGAGTGTACGCCTGTCACTGACTGTGAGAGTGAATGTACGCCTGTCCCTTACTGTAAGAGCGAGTGTACGCTTGTCCCTGACTGTGAGAGTGAGTGTACGCCTGTCCCTGACTGTGAGAGCGAGTGTACGCTTGTCCCTGACTGTGAGAGCGAGTGTACGCCTGTTCCTGACTGTGAGAGCGAGTGTACGCCTGTCCCTGACTGTAAGAGCGAGTGTACGCTTGTCCCTGACTGTGAGAGCGAGTGTACGCCTGTTCCTGACTGTGAGAGCGAGTGTACGCCTGTCCCTGACTGTAAGAGCGAGTGTATGCCTGTCCCGGACTGTAAGAGCGAGTGTACGCCTGGCCCTGACTGTAAGAGCGAGTGTACGCCTGTACCTGACTGTGAGAGCAAGTGTATGCCTGTCCCTGATTGTAAGAGTGAGTGTACGCCTGTCCCTGACTGTGAGAGCGAGTATACGCCTGTCCCTGACTGTAAGAGCGAGTGTACGCCTGTACCTGACTGTAAGAGCGAGTGTACGCCTGACCCTGACTGTAAGAGAGTGTATGCCTGTCCCTGACTGTAAGAGCGAGTGTACGCCTGGTCCTGACTGTAAGAGCGAGTGTACGCCTGTCCCTGACTGTAAGAGCGAGTGTATGCCTACACCTGACTGTAAGAGCGAATGTATGCCTGTCCCTGACTGTAAAAGCGAGTGTACGCCTGTCCCTGACTGTAAGAGCGAGTGTACGCTTGTCCCTGACTGTGAGAGCGAGTGTATGCCTGTCCCTGACTGTGAGAGCGAGTGTACGCCTGTCCCTGACTGTAAGAGCGAGTGTACGCCTGTCCCTGACTGTAAGAGCGAATGTACGCCTGTCCCTGACTGTAAGAGCGAATGTACGCCTGTCCCTGACTGTAAGAGCGAGTGTACGCCTGTCCCTGACTGTTAGAGCGAGAGTACGCCTGTCCCTGACTGTAAGAGCATGTATACGCCTGTCCCTGACTGTAAGAGCGAGTGTACGTCTGTCCCTGACTTTAAGAGCGAGTGTACGCCTGTCCCTGACTGTAAGAGTGAGTATACGCCTGTCCCAGACTGTAAGAGCGAATGTACGCCTGTCCCTGACTGTAAAAGCGAGTGTACGCCTGTCCCTGACTGTAAGAGCGAGTGTACGCCTGTCCCTAAATGTGAGAGCGAGTGTACGCCTGTCACTGACTGTGAGAGCCATGTGTACGCCTGTCCCTGACTGTAAGAGGGAGTGTACGCCTGTCCCTAAATGTAAGAGCGTGTGTACGCCTGTCCCTGACTGTAAGAGCGAGTGTACGTCTGTCCCTGACTTTAAGAGCGAGTGTACGCCTGTCCCTGAATGTGAGAGCAAGTGTACGCCTGTCCCTGATTGTAAGAGCGAGTGTACGCCTGTCGCTGACTGTAAGAGCGAGTGTAAGCCTGTCCCTGACTGTAAGAGCGAGTGTACGCCTGGCCCTGACTGTAAGAGAGTGTACGCCTGTCCCTGACTGTAAGAGCGAGTGTAAGCCTGTCCCTGACTGTGAGAGCGAATGTACGCCTGTCCCTGACTGTGAGAGCCATGTGTACGCCTGTCCCTGACTGTAAGAGCAAGCGTACGCTTGTCCCTGACTGTAAGAGCGAGTGTACGCCTGGCCCTGACTGTAAGAGCAAGTGTACGCCTGTCCCTGACTGTAAGAGCGAGTGTACGCCTGTACCTGACTGTAAGAGCGAATGTACGCCTGTCCCTGACTGTAAAAGCGAGTGTACGCTTGTCCCTGACTGTAAGAGCGAGTGCACACTTGTCCCTGACTGTGAGAGCGAGTGTACGCCTGTCCCTGACTGTGAGAGCGAGTGTACGCCTGTCCCTGACTGTAAGAGCGAATGTACGCCTGTCACTGACTGTAAGAACAAATGTACGCCTGTCACTGACTGTAAAAGCGAGTGTACGCCTGTCCCTGACTGTAAGAGCGAGTGTACGCCTGTCCCTGACTGTGAGAGCGAGTGTACGCCTGTCCCTGACTGTGAGAGCGAGTGTACGCCTGTCCCTGACTGTGAGAGCGAGTGTACGCCTGTCCCTGACTGTAAGAGCGAGTGTACGCCTGTCCCTGACTGTAAGAGCGAGTGTACGCCTGTCCCTGACTGTAAGAGCGAGTGTACGCCTGTCCCTGACTGTAAGAGCGAATGTACGCCTGTCCCTGACTGTAAAAGCAAGTGTACGCCTGTCCCTGACTGTAAGAGCGAGTGTACGCTTGTCCCTGACTGTGTGAGCGAGTGTACGCCTGTCCCTGACTGTAAGAGCGAGTGTACGCTTGTCCCTGACTGTGAGAGCGAGTGTACGCCTGTCCCTGACTGTGAGAGCGAGTGTACGCCTGTCCTGACTGTAAGAGCGAGTGTACGCCTGTCCCTGACTGTAAGAGCAATTGTACACCGGTCCCTGACTGTTAGAGCGAGAGTACGCCTGTCCCTGACTGTAAGAGCGTGTATACGCCTGTCCCTGACTGTAAGAGCGAGTGTACGCCTGTCCCTGACTGTAAGAGCGAGTGTACGCCTGTCCCTGACTGTAAGAGCGAGTGTACGCCTGTCCCTGACTGTAAGAGCGAATGTACGCCTGTCCCTGACTGTAAGAGCGAATGTACGCCTGTCCCTGACTGTAAGAGCGAGTGTACGCCTGTCCCTGACTGTTAGAGCGAGAGTACGCCTGTCCCTGACTGTAAGAGCATGTATACGCCTGTCCCTGACTGTAAGAGCGAGTGTACGTCTGTCCCTGACTTTAAGAGCGAGTGTACGCCTGTCCCTGACTGTAAGAGTGAGTATACGCCTGTCCCAGACTGTAAGAGCGAATGTACGCCTGTCCCTGACTGTAAAAGCGAGTGTACGCCTGTCCCTGACTGTAAGAGCGAGTGTACGCCTGTCCCTAAATGTGAGAGCGAGTGTACGCCTGTCACTGACTGTGAGAGCCATGTGTACGCCTGTCCCTGACTGTAAGAGGGAGTGTACGCCTGTCCCTAAATGTAAGAGCGTGTGTACGCCTGTCCCTGACTTTAAGAGCGAGTGTACGCCTGTCCCTGACTGTAAGAGCGAGTGTACGCCTGTCCCTGAATGTGAGAGCAAGTGTACGCCTGTCCCTGATTGTAAGAGCGAGTGTACGCCTGTCGCTGACTGTAAGAGCGAGTGTAAGCCTGTCCCTGACTGTAAGAGCGAGTGTACGCCTGGCCCTGACTGTAAGAGAGTGTACGCCTGTACCTGACTGTAAGAGCGAGTGTACGCCTGTCCCTGACTGTAAGAGCGTGTGTACGCCTGTCCCTGACTGTAAAAGCGAGTGTACGCCTGTCCCTGACTGTAAGAGCGAGTGTACGCTTGTTCCTGACTGTGAGAGCGAGTGTACGCCTGTCCCTGACTGTAAGAGCGAGTGTACGCTTGTCCCTGACTGTGAGAGCCATGTGTACGCCTGTCCCTGACTGTAAGAGCAAGCGTACGCTTGTCCCTGACTGTAAGAGCGAGTGTACGCCTGGCCCTGACTGTAAGAGCAAGTGTACGCCTGTCCCTGACTGTAAGAGCGAGTGTACGCCTGTACCTGACTGTAAGAGCGAATGAACGCCTGTCCCTGACTGTAAAAGCGAGTGTACGCCTGTCCCTGACTGTAAGAGCGAGTGTACACTTGTCCCTGACTGTGAGAGCGAGTGTACGCCTGTCCCTGACTGTGAGAGCGAGTGTACGCCTGTCCCTGACTGTGAGAGCGAGTGTACGCCTGTCCCTGACTGTAAGAGCGAGTGTACGCCTGTCCCTGACTGTAAGAGCGAATGTACGCCTGTCACTGACTGTAAAAGCGAGTGTACGCCTGTCCCTGACTGTAAGAGCGAGTTTACGCCTGTCCCTGACTGTTAGAGCGAGAGTACGCCTGACCCTGACTGTTAGAGCGAGAGTACGCCTGTCCCTGACTGTAAGAGCGAGTATACGCCTGTCCCTGACTGTAAGAGCGAGTGTACGTCTGTCCCTGACTTTAAGAGCGAGTGTACGCCTGTCCCTGACTGTAAGAGCGAGTATACGCCTGTCCCAGACTGTAAGAGCGAATGTACGCCTGTCCCTGACTGTAAAAGCGAGTGTACGCCTGTCCCTGACTGTAAGAGCGAGTGTACGCCTGTCCCTAAATGTGAGAGCGAGTGTACGCCTGTCACTGACTCTGAGAGTGAATGTACGCCTGTCCCTTACTGTAAGAGCGAGTGTACGCTTGTCCCTGACTGTGAGAGTGAGTGTACGCCTGTCCCTGACTGTGAGAGCGAGTGTACGCTTGTCCCTGACTGTGAGAGCGAGTGTACGCCTGTTCCTGACTGTGAGAGCGAGTGTACGCCTGTCCCTGACTGTAAGAGCGAGTGTACGCCTGTCCCTGACTGTAAGAGCGAATGTACGCCTGTCACTGACTGTAAAAGCGAGTGTACGCCTGTCCCTGACTGTAAGAGCGAGTGTACGCCTGTCCCTAAATGTGAGAGCGAGTGTACGCCTGTCACTGACTATGAGAGCGAGTGTATGCCTACACCTGACTGTAAGAGCGAGTGTATGCCTACACCTGACTGTAAGAGCGAATGTATGCCTGTCCCTGACTGTAAAAGCGAGTGTACGCCTGTCCCTGACTGTAAGAGCGAGTGTACGCTTGTCCCTGACTGTGAGAGCGAGTGTATGCCTGTCCCTGACTGTGAGAGCGAGTGTACGCCTGTCCCTGACTGTAAGAGCGAGTGTACGCCTGTCCCTGACTGTAAGAGCGAATGTACGCCTGTCCCTGACTGTAAGAGCGAATGTACGCCTGTCCCTGACTGTAAGAGCGAGTGTACGCCTGTCCCTGACTGTTAGAGCGAGAGTACGCCTGTCCCTGACTGTAAGAGCGTGTATACGCCTGTCCCTGACTGTAAGAGCGAGTGTACGTCTGTCCCTGACTTTAAGAGCGAGTGTACGCCTGTCCCTGACTGTAAGAGCGAATGTACGCCTGTCCCTGACTGTAAAAGCGAGTGTACGCCTGTCCCTGACTGTAAGAGCGAGTGTACGCCTGTCCCTAAATGTGAGAGCGAGTGTACGCCTGTCACTGACTGTGAGAGCCATGTGTACGCCTGTCCCTGACTGTAAGAGGGAGTGTACGCCTGTCCCTAAATGTAAGAGCGTGTGTACGCCTGTCCCTGACTGTAAGAGCGAGTGTACGTCTGTCCCTGACTTTAAGAGCGAGTGTACGCCTGTCCCTGAATGTGAGAGCAAGTGTACGCCTGTCCCTGATTGTAAGAGCGAGTGTACGCCTGTCGCTGACTGTAAGAGCGAGTGTAAGCCTGTCCCTGACTGTAAGAGCGAGTGTACGCCTGGCCCTGACTGTAAGAGAGTGTACGCCTGTCCCTGACTGTAAGAGCGAGTGTAAGCCTGTCCCTGACTGTGAGAGCGAATGTACGCCTGTCCCTGACTGTGAGAGCCATGTGTACGCCTGTCCCTGACTGTAAGAGCAAGCGTACGCTTGTCCCTGACTGTAAGAGCGAGTGTACGCCTGGCCCTGACTGTAAGAGCAAGTGTACGCCTGTCCCTGACTGTAAGAGCGAGTGTACGCCTGTACCTGACTGTAAGAGCGAATGTACGCCTGTCACTGACTGTAAGAACGAATGTACGCCTGTCACTGACTGTAAAAGCGAGTGTACGCCTGTCCCTGACTGTAAGAGCGAGTGTACGCCTGTCCCTGACTGTGAGAGCGAGTGTACGCCTGTCCCTGACTGTGAGAGCGAGTGTACGCCTGTCCCTGACTGTGAGAGCGAGTGTACGCCTGTCCCTGACTGTAAGAGCGAGTGTACGCCTGTCCCTGACTGTAAGAGCAAGTGTACGCCTGTCCCTGACTTTAAGAGCGAGTGTACGCCTGTCCCTGACTGTAAGAGCGAATGTACGCCTGTCCCTGACTGTAAAAGCAAGTGTACGCCTGTCCCTGACTGTAAGAGCGAGTGTACGCCTGTCCCTGACTGTAAGAGCGAGTGTACGCTTGTCCCTGACTGTGAGAGCGAGTGTACGCCTGTCCCTGACTGTGAGAGCGAGTGTACGCCTGTCCTGACTGTAAGAGCGAGTGTACGTCTGTCCCTGACTGTAAGAGCAATTGTACACCGGTCCCTGACTGTAAGAGCGATTGTACAACTGTCGCCAGGCCCTGACTGTAAGAGCGAGTGTACGCCTGTCCCTGACTGTAAGAGAGAGTGTATGCCTGTCCCTGACTGTAAGAGCGAGTGTACACCTGTCCCTGACTGTAATAGCGAGTGTACGCCTGTTCCTGACTGTAAGAGCGAGTGTACGCCTGTCCCTGACTGTAAGAGAGTGTACGCCTGTCCCTGAATGTAAGAGCGAGTGTAAGCCTGTCCCTGACTGTGAGAACGAATGTACGCCTGTCAGACTGTGAGAGCCATGTGTACGCCTGTCCCTGACTGTAAGAGCGAATGTACGCCTGTCCCTGACTGTAAGAGCGAGTGTACGTTTGTCCCTGACTGTGAGAGTGAGTGTACGCCTGTCCCTGACTGTGAGAGCGAGTGTACGCCTGTCCTGACTGTAAGAGCGAGTGTACGCCTGTCCCTGACTGTAAGAGCAAGTGTACGCCTGTCCCTGACTGTAAGAGCAAGTGTACGTCTGTCCCTGACTGTGAGAGAGTGTATGCCTGTCCCTGACTGTAAGAGCGAGTGTACGCCTGTCCCTGACTGTAAGAGTGAGTGTACGCCTGTCCCTGACTGTAAGAGCGAGTGTACGCCTGTCCCTGACTGTAAGAGCGAATGTACGCCTTTCCCTGACTGTAAGAGCGAGTGTACGCCTGTCCCTGACTGTAAGAGTGAGTGTACGCCTGTCCCTGACTGTAAGAGCAAGTGTACGCCTGTCCCTGACTGTAAGAGCGACTGTACGCCTGTCCCTGACTATTAGAGCGAGAGAACGCCTGTCCCTGACTGTAAGAGCGAGTATACGCCTGTCCCTGACTGTAAGAGCGAGTGTACGCCTGGCCCTGACTGTAAGAGAGTGTACGCCTGTCCCTGAATGTAAGAGCGAGTGTAAGCCTGTCCCTGACTGTGAGAGCGAATGTACGCCTGTCAGACTGTGAGAGCCATGTGTACGCCTGTCCCTGACTGTAAGAGCGAGTGTATGCTTGTCCCTGACTGTAAGAGCGAGTGTACGCCTGGCCCTGATGGTAAGAGCGAGTGTACGCCTGTCCCTGACTGTAAGAGAGTGTACGCCTGTCCCTGAATGCAAGAGCGAGTGTAAGCCTGTCCCTGACTGTGAGAACGAATGTACGCCTGTCAGACTGTGAGAGCCATGTGTATGCCTGTCCCTGACTGTAAGAGCAAGTGTACGCTTGTCCCTGACTGTAAGAGCGAGTATATGCCTGGCCCTGACTGTAAGAGCGAGTGTACGCCTGTCCCTGACTGTAAGAGCGAGTGTACACCTGTACCTGACTGTAAGAGCGAATGTACGCCTTTCCCTGACTGTAAAAGCGAGTGTACGCTTGTCCCTGCCTGTGAGAGCGAGTGTACGCCAGTCCCGGACTGTGAGAGCGAGTGTACGCCTGTCCCTGACTGTAAGAGCGAGTGTACGCCTGTCCCTGACTGTAAGAGCGAATGTACGCCTTTCCCTGACTGTAAGAGCGAGTGTACGCCTCACCCTGACTGTAAGAGTGAGTGTACGTCTGACCCTGACTGTAAGAGAAAGTGTACGCCTGTCCCTGACTGTAAGAGCGACTGTACGCCTGTCCCGGACTGTTAGAGCGAAAGTACGCCTGTCCCTGACTGTAAGAGCAAGTATACGCCTGTCCCTGACTGTAAGAGCGAGTGTACGTCTGTCCCTGACTTTAAGAGCGAGTGTACGCCTGTCCCTGACTGTAAGAGCAAGTATACGCCTGTCCCTGACTGTAAGAGCGAGTGTACGTCTGTCCCTGACTTTAAGAGCGAGTGTACGCCTGTCCCTGACTGTAAGAGCGAGTGTACGCCTGTCCCTAAATGTGAGAGCGAGTGTACGCCTGTCACTGACTGTGAGAGCCATGTGTACGCCTGTCCCTGACTGTAAGAGGGAGTGTACGCCTGTCCCTAAAAGTAAGAGCGAGTGTACGCCTGTCCCTGACTGTAAGAGCGAGTGTACGCCTGTCCCTGACTGTAAGAGAGAGTGTACGCCTGTCCCTGATTGTAAGAACGAGTGTACGCCTGTCCCTGACTGTGAAAGCGAGTGTACGCTTGTCCCTGACTGTGAGAGCGAGTGTACGCCTGTCCCTGACTGTAAGAGCGAGTGTACGCCTGTCCATGACTGTAAGAGGGAATGTATGCCGGTCACTGACTGTAAAAGCGAGTGTACGCCTGTCCCTGACTGTAAGAGCGAGTGTACGCCTGTCCCTGACTGTGAGAGCGAGTGTACGCCTGTCCCTGACTGTGAGAGCGAGTGTACGCCTGTACCTGACTGTAAGAGCGAGTGTACGCCTGTCCCTGACTGTAAGAGCGTGTGTACGCCTGTCCCTGACTGTAAAAGCGAGTGTACGCCTGTCCCTGACTGTAAGAGCGAGTGTACGCTTGTTCCTGACTGTGAGAGCGAGTGTACGCCTGTCCCTGACTGTGAGAGCGAGTGTACGCTTGTCCCTGACTGTGAGAGCGAGTGTACGCCTGTCCCTGACTGTGAGAGCGAGTGTACGCCTGTCCTGACTGTAAGAGCGAGTGTACGCCTGTCCCTGACTGTAAAAGCAAGTGTACGCCTATCCCAGACTGTAAGAGCGAGTGTACGTCTGTCGCCAGGCCCTGAATGTAAGAGCAAGTGTACGTCTGTCCCTGACTGTAAGAGAGAGTGTATGCCTGTCCCTGACTGTAAGAGAGAGTGTATGCCTGTCCCTGACTGTAAGAGCGAGTGTACACCTGTCCCTGACTGTAAGAGCGAGTGTACACCTGTCCCTGACTGTAAGAGCGAGTGTACGCCTGTCCCCGACTGTAAGAGCGAGTGTACGCCTGTCCCCGACTGTAAGAGCGAGTGTACGCCTGTCCCTGACTGTAAGAGCGAATTTACGCCTTTCCCTGACTGTAAGAGCGAGTGTACGCCTGTCCCTGACTGTGAGAGCGAGTGTACGCCTGTCCCTGACTGTGAGAGCGAGTGTACGCCTGTCCCTGACTGTAAGAGCGAGTGTACACCTGTCCCTGACTGTAAGAGCGAGTGTACACCTGTCCCTGACTGTAAGAGCGAGTGTACACCTGTCCCTGACTGTAAGAGCGAGTGTACGCCTGTCCCCGACTGTAAGAGCGAGTGTACGCCTGTCCCTGACTGTAAGAGCGAATTTACGCCTTTCCCTGACTGTAAGAGCGAGTGTACGCCTGTCCCTGACTGTAAGAGCGAGTGTACACTTGTCCCTGACTGTAAGAGCGAGTGTACGCCTGTCCCTGACTGTAAGAGCAAGTGTACGCCTGTCCCTGACTTTAAGAGCAAGTGTACGCCTGTCCCTGACTGTAAGAGCGAGTGTACACTTGTCCCTGACTGTAAGAGCGAGTGTACGCCTGTCCCTGACTGTAAGAGCAAGTGTACGCCTGTCCCTGACTTTAAGAGCAAGTGTACGCCTGTCCCTGACTTTAAGAGCGACTGTACGCCTGTCCCTGACTGTTAGAGCGAGAGAACGCCTGTCCCTGACTGTAAGAGCGAGTATACGCCTGTCCCTGACTGTAAGAGTGAGTGTACGCCTGACCCTGACTGTAAGAGAAAGTGTACGCCTGTCCCTGACTGTAAGAGCGACTGTACGCCTGTCCCGGACTGTTAGAGCGAGAGTACGCCTGTCCCTGATTGTAAGAGCAAGTATACGCCTGTCCCTGACTGTAAGAGCGAGTGTACGCCTGTCCCTGACTTTAAGAGCGAGTGTACGCCTGTCCCTGACTGTAAGAGCGAGTATACGCCTGTCCCAGACTGTAAGAGCGAATGTACGCCTGTCCCTGACTGTAAAAGCGAGTGTACGCCTGTCCCTGACTGTAAGAGCGAGTGTACGCCTGTCCCTAAATGTGAGAGCGAGTGTACGCCTGTCACAGACTGTGAGAGCCATGTGTACGCCTGGCCCTGACTGTAAGAGGGAGTGTACGCCTGTCCCTAAAAGTAAGAGCGAGTGTACGCCTGTCCCTGACTGTAAGAGCGAGTGTACGCCTGTCCCTGACTGTAAGAGCGAGTGTACGCCTGTCCCTGATTGTAAGAGCGAGTGTACGCCTGTCCCTGACTGTGAAAGCGAGTGTACGCTTGTCCCTGACTGTGAGAGCGAGTGTACGCCTGTCCCTGACTGTAAGAGCGAGTGTACGCCTGTCCATGACTGTAAGAGGGAATGTACGCTGGTCACTGACTGTAAAAGCGAGTGTACGCCTGTCCCTGACTGTAAGAGCGAGTGTACGCCTGTCCCTGACTGTGAGAGCGAGTGTACGCCTGTCCCTGACTGTTAGAGCGAGTGTACGCCTGTACCTGACTGTAAGAGCGAGTGTACGCCTGTCCCTGACTGTAAGAGCGTGTGCACGCCTGTCCCTGACTGTAAAAGCGAGTGTACGCCTGTCCCTGACTGTAAGAGCGAGTGTACGCTTGCTCCTGACTGTGAGAGCGAGTGTACGCCTGTCCCTGACTGTAAGAGCGAGTGTACGCTTGTCCCGGACTGTGAGAGCGAGTGTACGCCTGTCCCTGACTGTGAGAGCGAGTGTACGCCTGTCCTGACTGTAAGAGCGAGTGTACGCCTGTCCCTGACTGTAAAAGCAAGTGTACGCCTGTCCCAAACTGTAAGAGCGAGTGTACGTCTGTCGCCAGGCCCTGAATGTAAGAGCAAGTGTACGTCTGTCCCTGACTGTAAGAGCGAGTGTACACCTGTCCCCGACTGTAAGAGCGAGTGTACGCCTGTCCCCGACTGTAAGAGCGAGTGTACGCCTGTCCCTGACTGTAAGAGCGAATTTACGCCTTTCCCTGACTGTAAGAGCGAGTGTACGCCTGTCCCTGACTGTAAGAGCAAGTGTACGCCTGTCCTTGACTGTAAGAGCGACTGTACGCCTGTCCCTGACTGTGAGAGCGAGTGTACGCCTGTCCCTGAATGTAAGAGCGAGTGTACACCTGTCCCTGACTGTAATAGCGAGTGTACGCCTGTCCCTGACTGTAAGAGCAAGTGTACGCCTGTCCCTGACTTTAAGAGCGACTGTACGCCTGTCCCTGACTGTTAGAGCGAGAGAACGCCTGTCCCTGACTGTAAGAGCGAGTATACGCCTGTCCCTGACTGTAAGAGCGAGTGTACGCCTGTCCCTGACTGTAAGAGCGAGTGTACGCCTGGCCCTGACTGTAAGAGAGTGTACGCCTGTCCCTGACTGTAAGAGAGAGTGTAAGCCTGTCCCTGACTGTGAGAGCGAATATACGCCTGTCCGACTGTGAGAGCCATGTGTACGCCTGTCCCTGATTGTAAGAGCGAGTGTACGCTTGTCCCTGACTGTAAGAGCGAGTGTACGCCTGGCCCTGACTGTAAGAGCGAGTGTAAGCCTGGCCCTGACTGTAAGAGCGAGTGTACGCCTCTACCTGACTGTAAGAGCGAATGTACGCCTGTCCCTGACTGTAAAAGCGAGTGTACGCCTGTCCCTGACTGTAAGAGCGAGTGTACTCTTGTCCCTGACTGTGAGAGCGAGTGTACACCTGTCCCTGACTGTGAGAGCGAGTGTACACCTGTCCCTGACTGTAAGAGCGAGTGTACGCCTGTCCCTGACTGTAAGAGCGAATGTACGCCTGTCACTAACTGTAAAAGCGAGTGTACGCCTGTCCCTGACTGTAAGAGCGAGTGTACGCCTGTCCCTAAATGTGAGAGCGAGTGTACACATGTCACTGACTGTGAGAGCCATGTGTACGCCTGTCCCTGACTGTAAGAGGGAGTGTACGCCTGTCCCTAAATGTAAGAGCGTGTGTACGCCTGTCCCTGACTGTAAGAGCGAGTGTACGTCTGTCCCTGACATTAAGAGCGAGTGTACGCCTGTCCCTGACTGTAAGAGCGAGTGTACGACTGTCCCTGACTGTGAGAGCAAGTGTACGCCTGTCCCTGATTGTAAGAGCGAGTGTACGCCTGTCCCTGAATGTAAGAGCGAGTGTACGCCTGTCCCTAAATGTAAGATCGTGTGTACGCCTGTCCCTGACTGTAAGAGCGAGTGTACGTCTGTCCCTGACTTTAAGAGTGAGTGTACGCCTGTCCCTGACTGTGAGAGCGAGTGTACGCCTGTCCCTGATTGTAAGAGCAAGTGTACGCCTGTCCCTGACTGTGAAAGCGAGTGTACGCTTGTCCCTGACTGTGAGAGCGAGTGTACGCCTGTCCCTGAATGTAAGAGCGAGTGTACGCCTGTCACTGACTGTAAAATCGAATGTACGCCTGTCCCTGACTGTAAGAGCAAGTGTACGCCTGTCCCTGATTGTAAGAGCGAGTGTACGCCTGTCGCTGACTGTAAGAGCGAGTGTAAGCCTGTCCCTGACTGTAAGAGCGAGTGTACGCCTGGCCCTGACTGTAAGAGAGTGTACGCCTGTCCCTGACTGTAAGAGCGAGTGTAAGCCTGTCCCTGACTGTGAGAGCGAATGTACGCCTGTCCCTGACTGTGAGAGCCATGTGTACGCCTGTCCCTGACTGTAAGAGCAAGCGTACGCTTGTCCCTGTCTGTAAGAGCGAGTGTACGCCTGGCCCTGACTGTAAGAGCAAGTGTACGCCTGTCCCTGACTGTAAGAGCGAGTGTACGCCTGTACCTGACTGTAAGAGCGAATGTACGCCTGTCCCTGACTGTAAAAGCGAGTGTACGCCTGTCCCTGACTGTAAGAGCGAGTGCACACTTGTCCCTGACTGTGAGAGCGAGTGTACGCCTGTCCCTGACTGTGAGAGCGAGTGTACGCCTGTCCCTGACTGTAAGAGCGAATGTACGCCTGTCACTGACTGTAAGAACGAATGTACGCCTGTCACTGACTGTAAAAGCGAGTGTACGCCTGTCCCTGACTGTAAGAGCGAGTGTACGCCTGTCCCTGACTGTGAGAGCGAGTGTACGCCTGTCCCTGACTGTGAGAGCGAGTGTACGCCTGTCCCTGACTGTGAGAGCGAGTGTACGCCTGTCCCTGACTGTAAGAGCGAGTGTACGCCTGTCCCTGACTGTAAGAGCGAGTGTACGCCTGTCCCTGACTGTAAGAGCGAGTGTACGCCTGTCCCTGACTGTAAGAGCGAATGTACGCCTGTCCCTGACTGTAAGAGCGAGTGTACGCCTGTCCCTGACTGTAAGAGCGAGTGTACGCCTGTCCCTGACTGTAAGAGCGAATGTACGCCTGTCCCTGACTGTAAAAGCAAGTGTACGCCTGTCCCTGACTGTAAGAGCGAGTGTACGCCTGTCCCTGACTGTAAGAGCGAGTGTACGCTTGTCCCTGACTGTGAGAGCGAGTGTACGCCTGTCCCTGACTGTGAGAGCGAGTGTACGCCTGTCCTGACTGTAAGAGCGAGTGTACGCCTGTCCCTGACTGTAAGAGCAATTGTACACCGGTCCCTGACTGTAAGAGCGATTGTACAACTGTCGCCAGGCCCTGACTGTAAGAGCGAGTGTACGCCTGTCCCTGACTGTAAGAGAGAGTGTATGCCTGTCCCTGACTGTAAGAGCGAGTGTACACCTGTCCCTGACTGTAAGAGCGAGTGTACGCCTGTCCCTGACTGTAAGAGCGAATGTACGCCTTTCCCTGACTGTAAGAGCGAGTGGACGCATGTCCCTGACTGTAAGAGCGAGTGTACGCCTGTCCCTGACTGTGAGAGCAAGTGTACGCCTGTCCCTGATTGCAAAAGCGAGTGTACGCCTGTCCCTGACTGTAAGAGCGAGTGTACGCCTGTCCCTAAATGTGAGAGCGAGTGTATGCCTGTCCCTAACTGTAAGAGCGAATGTACGCCTGTCACTGACTGTAAAAGCGAGTGTACGCCTGTCCCTGACTGTAAGAGCGAGTGTACGCCTGTCCCTGACTGTAAGAGAGTGTACGCCTGTCCCTGAATGTAAGAGCGAGTGTAAGCCTGTCCCTGACTGTGAGAACGAATGTACGCCTGTCAGACTGTGAGAGCCATGTGTACGCCTGTCCCTGACTGTAAGAGCGAATGTACGCCTGTCCCTGACTGTAAGAGCGAGTGTACGCTTGTCCCTGACTGTGAGAGTGAGTGTACGCCTGTCCCTGACTGTGAGAGCGAGTGTACGCCTGTCCTGACTGTAAGAGCGAGTGTACGCCTGTCCCTGACTGTAAGAGCAAGTGTACGCCTGTCCCTGACTGTAAGAGCAAGTGTACGCCTGTCCCTGACTGTAAGAGCAAGTGTACGTCTGTCCCTGACTGTGAGAGAGTGTATGCCTGTCCCTGACTGTAAGAGCGAGAGTACACGTGTCCCTGACTGTAAGAGCGAGTGTACACCTGTCCCTGACTGTAAGAGCGAGTGCACGCCTGTCCCTGACTGTAAGAGCGAGTGTACGCCTGTCCCTGACTGTAAGAGCGAATGTACGCCTTTCCCTGACTGTAAGAGCGAGTGTACGCCTGTCCCTGACTGTAAGAGTGAGTGTACGCCTGTCCCTGACTGTAAGAGCAAGTGTACGCCTGTCCCTGACTGTAAGAGCGACTGTACGCCTGTCCCTGACTATTAGAGCGAGAGAACGCCTGTCCCTGACTGTAAGAGCGAGTATACGCCTGTCCCTGACTGTAAGAGCGAGTGTACGCCTGGCCCTGACTGTAAGAGAGTGTACGCCTGTCCCTGAATGTAAGAGCGAGTGTAAGCCTGTCCCTGACTGTGAGAGCGAATGTACGCCTGTCAGACTGTGAGAGCCATGTGTACGCCTGTCCCTGACTGTAAGAGCGAGTGTACGCTTGTCCCTGACTGTAAGAGCGAGTGTACGCCTGGCCCTGATGGTAAGAGCGAGTGTACGCCTGTCCCTGACTGTAAGAGAGTGTACGCCTGTCCCTGAATGTAAGAGCGAGTGTAAGCCTGTCCCTGACTGTGAGAAAGAATGTACGCCTGTCAGACTGTGAGAGCCATGTGTATGCCTGTCCCTGACTGTAAGAGCAAGTGTAAGCTTGTCCCTGACTGTAAGAGCGAGTATATGCCTGGCCCTGACTGTAAGAGCGAGTGTACGCCTGTCCCTGACTGTAAGAGCGAGTGTACACCTGTACCTGACTGTAAGAGCGAATGTACGCCTTTCCCTGACTGTAAAAGCGAGTGTACGCCTGTCCCTGACTGTAAGAGCGAGTGTACGCTAGTCCCTGCCTGTGAGAGCGAGTGTACGCCTGTCCCGGACTGTGAGAGCGAGTGTACGCCTGTCCCTGACTGTAAGAGCGAGTGTACGCCTGTCCCTGACTGTAAGAGCGAATGTACGCCTTTCCCTGACTGTAAGAGCGAGTGTACGCCTGTCCCTGACTGTAAGAGTGAGTGTACGTCTGACCCTGACTGTAAGAGAAAGTGTACGCCTGTCCCTGACTGTAAGAGCGACTGTACGCCTGTCCCGGACTGTTAGAGCGAAAGTAACCCTGTCCCTGACTGTAAGAGCAAGTATACGCCTGTCCCTGACTGTAAGAGCGAGTGTACGTCTGTCCCTGACTTTAAGAGCGAGTGTACGCCTGTCCCTGACTGTAAGAGCAAGTATACGCCTGTCCCTGACTGTAAGAGCGAGTGTACGTCTGTCCCTGACTTTAAGAGCGAGTGTACGGCTGTCCCTGACTGTAAGAGCGAGTGTACGCCTGTCCCTAAATGTGAGAGCGAGTGTACGCCTGTCACTGACTGTGAGAGCCATGTGTACGCCTGTCCCTGACTGTAAGAGGGAGTGTACGCCTGTCCCTAAAAGTAAGAGCGAGTGTACGCCTGTCCCTGACTGTAAGAGCGAGTGTACGCCTGTCCCTGACTGTAAGAGCGAGTGTACGCCTGTCCCTGATTGTAAGAACGAGTGTACGCCTGTCCCTGACTGTGAAAGCGAGTGTACGCCTGTCCCTGACTGTAAGAGCGAGTGTACGCCTGTCCCTGACTGTAAGAGCGAGTGTACGCTTGTCCCTGACTGTGAGAGCGAGTGTACGCCTGTCCCTGACTGTGAGAGCGAGTGTACGCCTGTCCTGACTGTAAGAGCGAGTGTACGCCTGTCCCTGACTGTAAGAGCAATTGTACACCGGTCCCTGACTGTAAGAGCGATTGTACAACTGTCGCCAGGCCCTGACTGTAAGAGCGAGTGTACGCCTGTCCCTGACTGTAAGAGAGAGTGTATGCCTGTCCCTGACTGTAAGAGCGAGTGTACACCTGTCCCTGACTGTAAGAGCGAGTGTACGCCTGTCCCTGACTGTAAGAGCGAATGTACGCCTTTCCCTGACTGTAAGAGCGAGTGGACACATGTCCCTGACTGTAAGAGCGAGTGTACGCCTGTCCCTGACTGTGAGAGCAAGTGTACGCCTGTCCCTGATTGCAAGAGCGAGTGTACGCCTGTCCCTGACTGTGAAAGCGAGTGTACGCTTGTCCCTGACTGTGAGAGCGAGTGTACGCCTGTCCCTGACTGTAAGAGAGAGTGTATGCCTGTCCCTAACTGTAAGAGCGAATGTACGCCTGTCACTGACTGTAAAAGCGAGTGTACGCCTGTCCCTGACTGTAAGAGCGAGTGTACGCCTGTCCCTGACTGTAAGAGAGTGTACGCCTGTCCCTGAATGTAAGAGCGAGTGTACGCCTGTCCCTGACTGTGAAAGCGAGTGTACGCTTGTCCCTGACTGTGAGAGCGAGTGTACGCCTGTCCCTGACTGTAAGAGCGAGTGTACGCCTGTCCATGACTGTAAGAGGGAATGTATGCCGGTCACTGACTGTAAAAGCGAGTGTACGCCTGTCCCTGACTGTAAGAGCGAGTGTACGCCTGTCCCTGACTGTGAGAGCGAGTGTACGCCTGTCCCTGACTGTTAGAGCGAGTGTACGCCTGTACCTGACTGTAAGAGCGAGTGTACGCCTGTCCCTGACTGTAAGAGCGTGTGTACGCCTGTCCCTGACTGTAAAAGCGAGTGTACGCCTGTCCCTGACTGTAAGAGCGAGTGTACGCTTGTTCCTGACTGTGAGAGCGAGTGTACGCCTGTCCCTGACTGTAAGAGCGAGTGTACGCTTGTCCCTGACTGTGAGAGCGAGTGTACGCCTGTCCCTGACTGTGAGAGCGAGTGTACGCCTGTCCTGACTGTAAGAGCGAGTGTACGCCTGTCCCTGACTGTAAAAGCAAGTGTACGCCTGTCCCAGACTGTAAGAGCGAGTGTACGTCTGTCGCCAGGCCCTGAATGTAAGAGCAAGTGTACGTCTGTCCCTGACTGTAAGAGAGAGTGTATGCCTGTCCCTGACTGTAAGAGCGAGTGTACACCTGTCCCTGACTGTAAGAGCGAGTGTACACCTGTCCCTGACTGTAAGAGCGAGTGTACGCCTGTCCCCGACTGTAAGAGCGAGTGTACGCCTGTCCCTGACTGTAAGAGCGAATTTACGCCTTTCCCTGACTGTAAGAGCAAGTGTACGCCTGTCCCTGACTGTAAGAGCGAGTGTACGCCTGTCCCTGACTGTAAGAGCGAGTGTACGCCTGTCCCTGACTGTGAGAGCGAGTGTACGCCTGTCCCTGACTGTTAGAGCGAGTGTACGCCTGTACCTGACTGTAAGAGCGAGTGTACGCCTGTCCCTGACTGTAAGAGCGTGTGTACGCCTGTCCCTGACTGTAAAAGCGAGTGTACGCCTGTCCCTGACTGTAAGAGCGAGTGTACGCTTGCTCCTGACTGTGAGAGCGAGTGTACGCCTGTCCCTGACTGTAAGAGCGAGTGTACGCTTGTCCCGGACTGTGAGAGCGAGTGTACGCCTGTCCCTGACTGTGAGAGCGAGTGTACGCCTGTCCTGACTGTAAGAGCGAGTGTACGCCTGTCCCTGACTGTAAAAGCAAGTGTACGCCTGTCCCAGACTGTAAGAGCGAGTGTACGTCTGTCGCCAGGCCCTGAATGTAATAGCAAGTGTACGTCTGTCCCTGACTGTAAGAGCGAATTTACGCCTTTCCCTGACTGTAAGAGCGAGTGTACGCCTGTCCCTGACTGTAAGAGCAAGTGTACGCCTGTCCTTGACTGTAAGAGCGACTGTACGCCTGTCCCTGACTGTGAGAGCGAGTGTACGCCTGTCCCTGAATGTAAGAGCGAGTGTACACCTGTCCCTGACTGTAATAGCGAGTGTACGCCTGTCCCTGACTGTAAGAGCAAGTGTACGCCTGTCCCTGACTTTAAGAGCAAGTGTACGCCTGTCCCTGACTTTAAGAGCGACTGTACGCCTGTCCCTGACTGTTAGAGCGAGAGAACGCCTGTCCCTGACTGTAAGAGCGAGTATACGCCTGTCCCTGACTGTAAGAGCGAGTGTACGCCTGTCCCTAAATGTGAGAGCGAGTGTACGCCTGTCACTGACTGTGAGAGCCATGTGTACGCCTGTCCCTGACTGTAAGAGGGAGTGTACGCCTGTCCCTAAAAGTAAGAGCGAGTGTACGCCTGTCCCTGACTGTAAGAGCGAGTGTACGCCTGTCCCTGACTGTAAGAGCGAGTGTACGCCTGTCCCTGATTGTAAGAACGAGTGTACGCCTGTCCCTGACTGTGAAAGCGAGTGTACGCCTGTCCCTGACTGTAAGAGCGAGTGTACGCCTGTCCCTGACTGTAAGAGCGAGTGTACGCTTGTCCCTGACTGTGAGAGCGAGTGTACGCCTGTCCCTGACTGTGAGAGCGAGTGTACGCCTGTCCTGACTGTAAGAGCGAGTGTACGCCTGTCCCTGACTGTAAGAGCAATTGTACACCGGTCCCTGACTGTAAGAGCGATTGTACAACTGTCGCCAGGCCCTGACTGTAAGAGCGAGTGTACGCCTGTCCCTGACTGTAAGAGAGAGTGTATGCCTGTCCCTGACTGTAAGAGCGAGTGTACACCTGTCCCTGACTGTAAGAGCGAGTGTACGCCTGTCCCTGACTGTAAGAGCGAATGTACGCCTTTCCCTGACTGTAAGAGCGAGTGGACGCATGTCCCTGACTGTAAGAGCGAGTGTACGCCTGTCCCTGATTGCAAGAGCGAGTGTACGCCTGTCCCTGACTGTGAAAGCGAGTGTACGCTTGTCCCTGACTGTGAGAGCGAGTGTACGCCTGTCCCTGACTGTAAGAGAGAGTGTATGCCTGTCCCTAACTGTAAGAGCGAATGTACGCCTGTCACTGACTGTAAAAGCGAGTGTACGCCTGTCCCTGACTGTAAGAGCGAGTGTACGCCTGTCCCTGACTGTAAGAGAGTGTACGCCTGTCCCTGAATGTAAGAGCGAGTGTACGCCTGTCCCTGACTGTGAAAGCGAGTGTACGCTTGTCCCTGACTGTGAGAGCGAGTGTACGCCTGTCCCTGACTGTAAGAGCGAGTGTACGCCTGTCCATGACTGTAAGAGGGAATGTATGCCGGTCACTGACTGTAAAAGCGAGTGTACGCCTGTCCCTGACTGTAAGAGCGAGTGTACGCCTGTCCCTGACTGTGAGAGCGAGTGTACGCCTGTCCCTGACTGTTAGAGCGAGTGTACGCCTGTACCTGACTGTAAGAGCGAGTGTACGCCTGTCCCTGACTGTAAGAGCGTGTGTACGCCTGTCCCTGACTGTAAAAGCGAGTGTACGCCTGTCCCTGACTGTAAGAGCGAGTGTACGCTTGTTCCTGACTGTGAGAGCGAGTGTACGCCTGTCCCTGACTGTAAGAGCGAGTGTACGCTTGTCCCTGACTGTGAGAGCGAGTGTACGCCTGTCCCTGACTGTGAGAGCGAGTGTACGCCTGTCCTGACTGTAAGAGCGAGTGTACGCCTGTCCCTGACTGTAAAAGCAAGTGTACGCCTGTCCCAGACTGTAAGAGCGAGTGTACGTCTGTCGCCAGGCCCTGAATGTAAGAGCAAGTGTACGTCTGTCCCTGACTGTAAGAGAGAGTGTATGCCTGTCCCTGACTGTAAGAGCGAGTGTACACCTGTCCCTGACTGTAAGAGCGAGTGTACACCTGTCCCTGACTGTAAGAGCGAGTGTACGCCTGTCCCCGACTGTAAGAGCGAGTGTACGCCTGTCCCTGACTGTAAGAGCGAATTTACGCCTTTCCCTGACTGTAAGAGCAAGTGTACGCCTGTCCCTGACTGTAAGAGCGAGTGTACGCCTGTCCCTGACTGTAAGAGCGAGTGTACGCCTGTCCCTGACTGTGAGAGCGAGTGTACGCCTGTCCCTGACTGTTAGAGCGAGTGTACGCCTGTACCTGACTGTAAGAGCGAGTGTACGCCTGTCCCTGACTGTAAGAGCGTGTGTACGCCTGTCCCTGACTGTAAAAGCGAGTGTACGCCTGTCCCTGACTGTAAGAGCGAGTGTACGCTTGCTCCTGACTGTGAGAGCGAGTGTACGCCTGTCCCTGACTGTAAGAGCGAGTGTACGCTTGTCCCGGACTGTGAGAGCGAGTGTACGCCTGTCCCTGACTGTGAGAGCGAGTGTACGCCTGTCCTGACTGTAAGAGCGAGTGTACGCCTGTCCCTGACTGTAAAAGCAAGTGTACGCCTGTCCCAGACTGTAAGAGCGAGTGTACGTCTGTCGCCAGGCCCTGAATGTAATAGCAAGTGTACGTCTGTCCCTGACTGTAAGAGCGAATTTACGCCTTTCCCTGACTGTAAGAGCGAGTGTACGCCTGTCCCTGACTGTAAGAGCAAGTGTACGCCTGTCCTTGACTGTAAGAGCGACTGTACGCCTGTCCCTGACTGTGAGAGCGAGTGTACGCCTGTCCCTGAATGTAAGAGCGAGTGTACACCTGTCCCTGACTGTAATAGCGAGTGTACGCCTGTCCCTGACTGTAAGAGCAAGTGTACGCCTGTCCCTGACTTTAAGAGCAAGTGTACGCCTGTCCCTGACTTTAAGAGCGACTGTACGCCTGTCCCTGACTGTTAGAGCGAGAGAACGCCTGTCCCTGACTGTAAGAGCGAGTATACGCCTGTCCCTGACTGTAAGAGCGAGTGTACGCCTGTCCCTGACTGTAAGAGCGAGTGTACGCCTGGCCCTGACTGTAAGAGAGTGTACGCCTGTCCCTGACTGTAAGAGAGAGTGTAAGCCTGTCCCTGACTGTGAGAGCGAATGTACGCCTGTCCGACTGTGAGAGCCATGTGTACGCCTGTCCCTGACTGTAAGAGCGAGTGTACGCTTGTCCCTGACTGTAAGAGCGAGTGTACGCCTGGCCCTGACTGTAAGAGCGAGTGTAAGCCTGGCCCTGACTGTAAGAGCGAGTGTACGCCTCTACCTGACTGTAAGAGCGAATGTACGCCTGTCCCTGACTGCAAAAGCGAGTGTACGCCTGTCCCTGACTGTAAGAGCGAGTGTACTCTTGTCCCTGACTGTGAGAGCGAGTGTACACCTGTCCCTGACTGTGAGAGCGAGTGTACACCTGTCCCTGACTGTAAGAGCGAGTGTACGCCTGTCCCTGACTGTAAGAGCGAATGTACGCCTGTCACTAACTCTAAAAGCGAGTGTACGCCTGTCCCTGACTGTAAGAGCGAGTGTACACATGTCACTGACTGTGAGAGCCATGTGTACGCCTGTCCCTGACTGTAAGAGGGAGTGTACGCCTGTCCCTAAATGTAAGAGCGTGTGTACGCCTGTCCCTGACTTTAAGAGCGACTGTACGCCTGTCCCTGACTGTTAGAGCGAGAGAACGCCTGTCCCTGACTGTAAGAGCGAGTATACGCCTGTCCCTGACTGTAAGAGCGAGTGTACGCCTGTCCCTGACTGTAAGAGCGAGTGTACGCCTGGCCCTGACTGTAAGAGAGTGTACGCCTGTCCCTGACTGTAAGAGAGAGTGTAAGCCTGTCCCTGACTGTGAGAGCGAATGTACGCCTGTCCGACTGTGAGAGCCATGTGTACGCCTGTCCCTGACTGTAAGAGCGAGTGTACGCTTGTCCCTGACTGTAAGAGCGAGTGTACGCCTGGCCCTGACTGTAAGAGCGAGTGTAAGCCTGGCCCTGACTGTAAGAGCGAGTGTACGCCTCTACCTGACTGTAAGAGCGAATGTACGCCTGTCCCTGACTGTAAAAGCGAGTGTACGCCTGTCCCTGACTGTAAGAGCGAGTGTACTCTTGTCCCTGACTGTGAGAGCGAGTGTACACCTGTCCCTGACTGTGAGAGCGAGTGTACACCTGTCCCTGACTGTAAGAGCGAGTGTACGCCTGTCCCTGACTGTAAGAGCGAATGTACGCCTGTCACTAACTGTAAAAGCGAGTGTACGCCTGTCCCTGACTGTAAGAGCGAGTGTACGCCTGTCCCTAAATGTGAGAGCGAGTGTACACATGTCACTGACTGTGAGAGCCATGTGTACGCCTGTCCCTGACTGTAAGAGGGAGTGTACGCCTGTCCCTAAATGTAAGAGCGTGTGTACGCCTGTCCCTGACTGTAAGAGCGAGTGTACGTCTGTCCCTGACATTAAGAGCGAGTGTACGCCTGTCCCTGACTGTAAGAGCGAGTGTACGCCTGTCCTTGACTGTGAGAGCAAGTGTACGCCTGTCCCTGATTGTAAGAGCGAGTGTACGCCTGTCCCTGAATGTAAGAGCGAGTGTACGCCTGTCCCTAAATGTAAGATCGTGTGTACGCCTGTCCCTGACTGTAAGAGCGAGTGTACGTCTGTCCCTGACTTTAAGAGTGAGTGTACGCCTGTCCCTGACTGTGAGAGCGAGTGTACGCCTGTCCCTGATTGTAAGAGCAAGTGTACGCCTGTGCCTGACTGTGAAAGCGAGTGTACGCTTGTCCCTGACTGTGAGAGCGAGTGTACGCCTGTCCCTGAATGTAAGAGAGAGTGTATGCCTGTCCCTGACTGTAAGAGCGAGTGTACACCTGTCCCTGACTGTAAGAGCGAGTGTACACCTGTCCCTGACTGTAAGAGCGAGTGTACGCCTGTCCCCGACTGTAAGAGCGAGTGTACGCCTGTCCCTGACTGTAAGAGCGAATTTACGCCTCTCCCTGACTGTAAGAGCAAGTGTACGCCTGTCCCTGACTGTAAGAGCGAGTGTACGCCTGTCCCTGACTGTAAGAGCGAGTGTACGCCTGTCCCTGACTGTAAGAGCGAGTGTACGCCTGTCCCTGACTGTGAGAACGAGTGTACGCCTGTCCCTGACTGTGAGAGCGAGTGTACGCCTGTCCCTGACTGTAAGAGCGAGTGTACGCCTGTCCCTGACTGTAAGAGCGAGTGTACGCCTGTCCCTGACTTTAAGAGCGAGTGTACGCCTGTCCCTGACTGTAAGAGCGAATGTACGAATGTCCCTGACTGTAAAAGCGAGTGTACGCCTGTCCCTGACTGTAAGAGCGAGTGTACGCTTGTCTCTGACTGTGATAGCGAGTGTACGCCTGTCCCTGAGTGTGAGAGCGAGTGTACGCCTGTCCTGACTGTAAGAGCGAGTGTACGCCTGTCCCTGACTGTAAGAGCAAGTGTACGCCTGTCCCTGACTGTAAGAGCGAGTGTACGCCTGTCCCTGACTGTAAGAGCGACTGTACGCCTGTCCCTGACTGTTAGAGCGAGAGAACGCCTGTCCCTGACTGTAAGAGCGAGTATACGCCTGTCCCTGACTGTAAGAGCGAGTGTACGCCTGTCCCTGACTGTAAGAGCGAGTGTACGCCTGTCCCTGACTGTAAGAGCGAGTGTACGCCTGGCCCTGACTGTAAGAGAGTGTATGCCTGTCCCTGACTGTAAGAGAGAGTGTAAGCCTGTCCCTGACTGTGAGAGCGAATGTACACCTGTCAGACTGTGAGAGCCATGTGTACGCCTGTCCCTGACTGTAAGAGCGAGTGTACGCTTGTCCCTGACTGTAAGAGCGAGTGTACGCCTGGCCCTGACTGTAAGAGCGAGTGTAAGCCTGGCCCTGACTGTAAGAGCGAGTGTAAGCCTGGCCCTGACTGTAAGAGCGAGTGTACGCCTGTACCTGACTGTAAGAGCGAATGTACGCCTGTCCCTGACTGTAAAAGCGAGTGTACGCCTGTCCCTGACTGTAAGAGCGAGTGTACTCTTGTCCCTGACTGTGAGAGCGAGTGTACGCCTGTCCCTGACTGTGAGAGCGAGTGTACACCTGTCCCTGACTGTAAGAGCGAGTGTACTCCTGTCCCTGACTGTAAGAGTGAATGTACGCCTGTCACTGACTGTAAAAGCGAGTGTACGCCTGTCCCTGACTGTAAGAGCGAGTGTACGCCTGTCCCTGACTGTGAGAGCGAGTGTACACCTGTCCCTGACTGTAAGAGCGAGTGTACACCTGTCCCTGACTGTAAGAGCGAGTGTACGCCTGTCCCTGACTGTAAGAGCGAATGTACGCCTGTCACTGACTGTAAAAGCGAGTGTACGCCTGTCCCTGACTGTAAGAGCGAGTGTATGCCTGTCCCTAAATGTGAGAGCGAGTGTACACATGTCACTGACTGTGAGAGCCATGTATACGCCTGTCCCTGACTGTAAGAGGGAGTGTACGCCTGTCCCTAAATGTAAGAGCGTGTGTACGCCTGTCCCTGACTGTAAGAGCGAGTGTACGTCTGTCCCTGACATTAAGAGCGAGTGTACGCCTGTCCCTGACTGTAAGAGCGAGTGTACGCCTGTCCCTGACTGTGAGAGCAAGTGTACGCCTGTCCCTGATTGTAAGAGCGAGTGTACGCCTGTCCCTGACTGTGAAAGCGAGTGTACGCTTGTCCCTGACTGTGAGAGCGAGTGTACGCCTGTCCCTGACTGTAAGAGGGAGTGTACGCCTGTCCCTAAATGTAAGAGCGTGTGTACGCCTGTCCCTGACTGTAAGAGCGAGTGTACGTCTGTCCCTAACTTTAAGAGCGAGTGTACGCCTGTCCCTGACTGTGAGAGCGAGTGTATGCCTGTCCCTGATTGTAAGAGCGAGTGTACGCCTGTCCATGACTGTGAAAGCGAGTGTACGCTTGTCCCTGACTGTGGGAGCGAGTGTACGCCTGTCCCTAAATGTGAGAGCCCTTTTATGAGGGGCCACTGGACCCTTTCTAGGTGGACCTGGCTTATTGGGGAACGGAAGTTGGAACCTCTTGAGCAATACCCCTGCGTGAACATCCCGGGCGGGTAACCAAGTCCCCTCCTCAGGCCCGTATCCTCTCCAATGGACCAGGTAATGGAGGGAGCCTTGGACCATCCTGCTGTCCACAATCTTGGCCACCTCGAATTCTATCCCTTCAGGGGTGAGAACAGGGACCGGAGGTTTCCTCGAGGGAGCCAAGGACGGGGAGCAGCGTTTCAGGAGGGAGGCATGAAACACGTCGTGTATTCGAAAAGACGGGGTAACTCCAGTCGGAAGGAGACAGGGTTAAGGACTTCAATGACCTTGTACGGCCCTATATACCGGGGAGCAAATTTTTTGGACGGGACTTTAAGACGCAAATTTTTAGAAGACAGCCACACCAGATCCCCGACCACAAACAAGGGGTTAGCAGAACGTCTACTATCTGCCTGAGTCTTTTGTATGCTCTGGGACGCCTCTAGGTTCTTCTGAACCTGGGCCCAGACTGTGCACAGTTCCCGATGAACGACATCTACCTCGGGATTGTTGGAACCACCAGGTGAAACGGAGGAGAACCGTGGATTAAACCCAAAATTACAGAAAAAGGAGGAGACACCTGACGAGTTACTGACTCGGTTATTAAGGGAAAATTCAGCGAGGGAAATGAAGGAGACCCAATCATATTGACAGTCAGAGATAAAACACCTTAAATATTGTTCTAGAGACTGATTAGTCTTCTCAGTTTGGCCATTAGTTTCAGGATGGAAGGCCGAGGAGAAGGACAGATCAATCTCCAACTTCTTACAGAAGGCTCTCCAAAACAATGAAACAAATTGTACCCCTCTGTCAGAAACAATATTGACAGGAACCCAATGGAGACGCAGGATGTGTTTGACAAACAAGGTAGCTAACGTCTTAGCATTGGGTAGTTTCTTGAGGGGCACAAAGTGGCACATCTTACTGAAGCGGTCTACTACAACCCACACCACCGACTTGCCTTGAGATGGAGGCAAATCGGTGATAAAATCCATGGAGATATGGGTCCAAGGTCTCTGGGGAATGGGCAAAGAACGTAGTAAGCCCGCTAGTCGGGACCTGGGAGACTTGGACCTAGCACAAACCTCACAAGCGGCGACGTAGGCCTTAACGTCTTTAGGCAACCCAGGCCACCAATAGTTTCTGGCAATGAGGTGCTTGGTACCCAGGATGTCTGGATGGCCAGATAGTGCAGAGTCATGATTCTCCTTGAGTACCCTTAGCCGGAATTGCAGGGGAAAAAAACAGCTTGTTCTCAGGAAGGTTCCCGGGAGCTGAACCTTGATCAGCCGTAATTTCGGAGACTAAGTCAGAATCAACAGAGGAAATGATTATACCTGGGGGCAAAACACAAGTAGGATCTTCCTCCGAAGGAGGGCTGGCCATGAAGCTACGCGACAGTGCATCAGCTTTAATATTTTTAGACCCAGCCCTATAGGTGACCAAAAAGTTGAATCTAGTAAAAAATAACATCCATCGAGCTTGTCTCGGGTTTAGCCTCCGGGCAGATTCTAGAAAACCCAGATTCTTGTGGTCGGTAAGGACCGTTACCTGGTGCCTAGCCCCCTCCAGGAAGTGGCGCCACTCTTCAAATGCCCATTTAATGGCTAAGAGTTTGCGGTTGCCAATGTCATAGTTACTCTCAGTGGGCGAAAACTTCCTGGAGAAGTAGGCACAGGGACGGAGATGGGCGAGGGACCTGGTACCCTGGGACAAGACAGCCCCCACTCCCACCTCGGATGCGTCAACTTCCACGATAAATGGCTCCATTTGGTTGGGCTGAACCAGCACCGGGGCCGAGATAAAGCACTTCTTAAGGACCTCAAAAGCCTGGACAGCCTCAGGGGGCCAGTGGAGGAGATCAGCACCTTTGCGAGTGAGGTCCGTAAGAGGCTTAGCGATGACCGAGAAGTTAGCAATAAATCTCCTGTAATAATTAGCAAACCCCAGGAAGCACTGTAACTCCTTCAGGGAGGCAGGTTGGACCCATTCCGCCACAGCCTGGACCTTGGCAGGGTCCATGCGGAATTCATGAGGAGTGAGGATTTGACCCAAAAATGGTATCTCTTGCACCCCAAACACACATTTTTCGGATTTAGCAAACAGTTTGTTTTCCCGAAGGACCTGAAGTACCTTCCTGACATGCTCAATGTGGGAGGACCAGTCCTTGGAAAACACCAATATGTCATCAAGGTACACCTACAAGAAATACCCCCAGGTAGTCTCTTAAAATCTCATTTATGAAATTCTGGAAGACCGCGGGAGCATTACACAACCCAAAGGGCATGACGAGGTATTCGAAATGACCTTCGGGCGTGTTAAACACAGTCTTCCACTCATCCCCCTCTTTGATGCGGATAAGGTTATAAGCCGAAACTTAGAGAACCATTGGGCCCCTGAACCTGATTGAAGAGATCAGGAATCAAAGGAAGGGGATACTGGTTCCTTACAGTGACCTTATTCAAGTTTCGGTAGTCAATGCACGGCCTAAGACAACCATCCTTCTTCCCTACGAAGAAGAAGCCAGCACCTACAGGAGAAGTAGAGGGGCAAATGTAACCCTTGGCCAGGCATTCCTGGATATACTCTCTCAAGGCTTCACGTTCGGGACAAGAGAGATGAAACACCCTACCCTTAGGGAGTTTAGCTCCTGGTACCAAATTGATTGCGCAATCGTACTCTCTATGAGGAGGTAACACTTCGGAGGCCTTTTTAGAAAAAACATCAGCGAAGTCCTGAATAAACTCAGGTAGAGTGTTCACCTCCTCAGGGAGAGAAATAAAATTAACAGAAAACATGACGTCATGCATTCATTACCCCATTTGGTAAGATCCCCAGTATTCCAGTTAAACGTGGGATTATGCCTCTGCAACCAGGGTAGGCCTAAAACCAAATCGGATGATAATCCCTGCATCACAAGTACAGAGCACTGCTCCAAATGAATGGAGCCAACAAGGAGTTAAAAAACAGGGGTATGCTGCGTAAAATAACCATTAGCAAGAGGAGTGGATTCGATACCCACTACCGGGACAGGTTTAGGAAATTCAATCAATGGCATAGCTAGAGACATAGCAAATTCCACAGACATAATATTAGCAGAAGACCCTGAATCCACGAAGGCACTGCCGGTGGCAGACCTACCACCAAAAGAGACCTGAAAGGGAAGCAAGATCTTATTAGGTTTCGTATTCACGGGAAATACCTGTGCGCCCAAGTGACCTCCCCTATGGCCACCTAGGCACGGAAGTTTTCCAGCTGCCTATTCTTACGCCTAGGACAAATGTTCACTTGATGCTTGTCATCCCCACAGTAGAAGCAGAGACCATTCTTCCTGCGGAACTCTCTACGTTGTTGGGGAGACACGGAGGCCCCGAGTTGCATGGGTTCATCTGAGTTTTCCATGGAAGAACGAAGCAATGGCACCTCGGGAGCCATCATGGGGGAGCCAGAGGAGAAGGCACAAAAACGTTCAAGTCGTCGTTCCCTGAGACGTCGGTCAAGACGTACGGCTAAAGCCATTACCTGATCTAGAGAGTCAGAAGAGGGATAGCTAACTAACAAGTCCTTCAGGGTGTTCGACAGACCCAATCTAAACTGGCACCTCAAGGCAGGGTCATTCCACCGAGAAGCTACACACCACTTCCTAAAGTCCGAACAGTACTCCTCACCGGGTCTCTTAACCTGACGTAAGATCACCAGCTGACTCTCGGCAAAGGCAGTCTTATCAGTCTCGTCATATATGAGCCCGAGAGCAGAAAAAAAAAGGTCAACAGAGGAAAGCTCAGGGGCATCGGGAGACAAAGGAGAAGGCCCATTCTTGGGGCCCGTCCTGGAGCCGGGACATAATTATACCCACTCGCTGGCTCTCAGAACCTGAGGAGTGGGGCTTAAGACGGAAATAGAGCCTACAACTCTCCCGAAAGGAGAAAAAAGTCTTCCGGTCCCCTGAGAACCGGTCAGGCAACTTGAGGTGGGGTTCAAGAGGTGAGGTGGGGGGCACTACCAGGGTAGCATCATGCAGGTTGCCCTTCTGAGTCAGGGCTTGGACCTGTAGAGAGAGTCCCTGCATTTGCTGAGCCAGGGTCTCAAGGGGGTCCATAGTTGTGTCAGGGACCAGAGTAGAAAAGGTATATGGGCCTGTGATTATGTAATGACGGGGTAGGGAGACAGAGAGGTGAGCCCTAATCTACCCACCACTGAGTCCCTGCCTACTTGCAACGGCCCGTCCTAGGCGACGGCGTACAACTGGGCGACGGTCCCTAATCTCACTATGTGCACGACAGACAGACAGACAAGGGTACAAAGAAGCTAAGGGAAAAAGGGGCAGATGCCCACGGCAACACCGTGAGCAACAAGAGTGGTGAACGAGCCGAGTCAAACCAGGAGTGTACGAGGTACCAAACGCAGAGCAAGAGAGTAGTCAGTAAAGCCAGGGTCAATATGAAGCAGAGGACAAATAGTAAAAGTAGCAGCAGCAGAGCCAGGAAACAAGCAGAATCACAGGCAAAGGAGCAGGAAATGAATGTATAAATAGACAGAGGGCGGGAGCTAGCTCTGTCTGGCCAGGCTGTGATAGGCTCTCCCACTCCTCAGCCTCCCAGCCTGAGTGGTAACGAAGGAGTCACTCTATCAGACTTAGACTTTTTTTTTTTTTTTCCTGCACTTCTCTCTACCTAAGCGGTCCCATCTGGATACCGACTCGGATCTGGCAGCAGCACTGTGGTTATTACATGTTTTAAAACCTCCTTATCCAGGTGAGCACATTTCTTGCTACCTTGCTTCACCTTGACTTACTGATCTAAACAAGGTGGCGCCGTCTTTTTGTTCTTTTATTTTATCAGACTTAGAGGAGCAGGTGCAGACTGACTAACCACGGGCGTCGACACAGAAGCTGTGTCTGGCAGATCCTTTACAGTACGCCTGTCCAACTGTAAGAGCGAGTGTACTCCTGTCCCTGACTGTAAGAACGAGTGTACGTCTGTCCCTGACGGTGAGAGCGTACACCTGTCCATGAATGTGAGAACGAGTGTACATCTGTCCCTGACGGTGAGAGCGAGTGTATGCCTGTCCCTGACTGAGTAAATTGGTGTTGAACTTTTATCTTTCCTCTTTTGTTACGGTGCGGCTTACATTTGTAACAGTCCGGAGGATGACTGTGGGATAGGTGAATACAATCTATTGTTCTCTCTTATCAGACATGTCAGGCTGGGGGAGGATGACTGTAGGACAGGTGAATACAATCTATTGTTCTCTCTTATCAGACATGTCAGGCCGGGGGGAGGATAACTGTAGGACAGGTAAATATAATCTATTGTTCTCTGTTATCAGACATGGCAGGCTGGGGAGAGGATTACTGTAGGACAGGTGAATACCATCTATTGTTCTCTGTTATCAGACATGCCAGGCTGGGGGAGGATGACTGTAGGACAGGTGAATACAATATATTGTTCCCTGTTATCAGACATGTCAGGCTGGAGGAGGATGACTGTAGGACAGGTGAATATAATCTATTGTTCTCTGTTATCAGACATGTCAGGCTGGGTAAAGGATGACTCTAAGACAGGTGAATACAATCTATTGATCTCTGTTATCAGACATGCCAGGCTGGGGGAGGATGACTGTAGGACAGATGAATACAATATATTGTACTCTGTTATCAGACATGTCAGGCTGGGGAGAGGATGACTGTAGGACAGGTGTATATAATCTATTGTTCTCTGTTATCAGACATGTCAGGCTGGGGAGAGGATGACTGTAGGACAGGTGAATTCAATCGATTGTTCTCTGTTATCAGACATGTCAGGCTGGGGGAGGATGACTGCAGGACAGGGGAACATAATCTATTGTTCTCTGTTATCAGACATGTCAGGCTGGGGGAGGATGACTGTAGGACAGGTGAATATAATCTATTGTTCTCTGTTATCAGACATGTCAGGCTGGGGAGAGGATGACTCTAGGACAGGTGAATACAATCTATTGATCTCTGTTATCAGACATGCCAGGCTGGGGGAGGATGACTGTAGGACAGGTGAATACAATATATTGTACTCTGTTATCAGACATGTCAGGCTGGGGAGAGGATGACAGTAGGACAGGTGTATATAATCTATTGTTCTCTGTTATCAGACATGTCAGGCTGGGAAGGATGACTGTAGGACAGGTGAATTCAATCTATTGTTCTCTGTTATCAGACATGTCAGGCTGGGGGAGGATGACTGCAGGACAGGGGAACACAATCTATTGTTCTCTGTTATCAGACATGTCAGGCTGGGGGGAGGATAACTGTAGGACAGGTAAATATAATCTATTGTTCTCTGTTATCAGACATGTCAGGCTGGGGAGAGGATTACTGTAGGACAGGTGAATACCATCTATTGTTCTCTGTTATCAGACCTGTCAGGCTGGGGAAGGATGACTGTAGGACAGGTGAATATAATCTATTGTTCTCTGTTATCAGACATGTCAGGCTGGGGAGAGGATTACTGTAGGACAGGTGAATACCATCTATTGTTCTCTGTTATCAGACATGTCAGGCTGGGGGAGGATGACTGTAGGACAGGTGACTACTCTGTTATCAGACATGTAAGGCTGGGGGAGGATGACTGTAGGACAGGTGAATACAATCTATTGTTCTCTGTTATCAGTCATGTCAGGTTGGGGGAGGATGACTGTAGGACAGGTGACTACAATCTATTGTTCTCTGTTATCAGACATGTCAGGCTGGAGGAGGATGACTGTAGGACAGGTGAATACAATCTATTGTTCTCTATTATCAGACATGTCAGGCTGGGGGAGGATAACTGTAGGACAGGTAAATATAATCTATTGTTCTCTGTTATCAGACATGTCAGGCTGGGGAGAGGATTACTGTAGGACAGGTGAATACAATCTATTGTTCTCTGTTATCAGACATGTCAGGCTGGGGGAGGATGACTGTAGGACAGGTGAATACTATCTATTGTTCGCTGTTATCAGACATGTCAGGCTGGGGGAGGATGACTGTAGGACAGGTGAATACAATCTATTGTTCTCTGTTATCAGACATGTCAGGCTGGGGGTGGATGACTGCAGGACAGGGGAATACAATCTATTGTTCTCTGTTATCAGACATGTCAGGCTGGAGGAGGATGACTGTAGGACAGGTGAATACAATCTATTGTTCTCTATTATCAGACATGTCAGGCTGGGAGGAGGATGACTGTAGGACAGGTGACTACAATCTATTGTTCTCTGTTATCACACATGCCAGGCGGGGGGAGGATGACTGTAGGACAGGTGAATATAATCTATTGTTCTCTATTATCAGACATGTGAGGCTGGGGAGAGGATGACTGTAGGACAGGTGAATACCATCTATTGTTCTCTGTTATAAGACAGGTCAGGCTGGGGGTGGATGACTGTAGGACAGGTGAATACAATCTATTGTTCTCTGTTATCAGACATGTCAGGCTGGGAGAGGATGACTGTAGGACAGGTGAATACAATCTATTGTTCTCTGTTATCAGACATGTCAGGCTGTGGGGAGGATAACTGTAGGACAGGTGAATACAATCTATCGTTCTCTGTTATCAGACAGGTCAGGCTGGGGGAGGATGACTGTAGGACAGGTGTTTACAATCTATTGATCTCTGTTATCAGACTTGTCAGGCTGGGGGAGGATGACTGTAGGACAGGTGAATACAATGTATTAGGACAGTTGAATACAATGTATTGTTCTCTGTTATCAGACATGTCAGGCTGGGGGAGGATGACTGTAGGACAGATAAATAAAATCTATTGTTCTCTTTTATCAGACATGCCAGACTGGGGGAGGATTACTGTAGGACAGGTGAATACAATGTATTAGGACAGTTGAATACAATGTATTGTTCTCTGTTATCAGACATGTCAGGCTAGGGAGGATGACTGTAGGACAGGTGAATACAATCTATTGTTCTCTGTTATCAGACATGTCAGACTGGGGGAGGATGACTGTAGGACAGGTGAATACAATCTATTGTTCTCTGTTATCAGACATGTCAGGCTGTGGGGAGGATAACTGTAGGACAGGTGAATACAATCTATCGTTCTCTGTTATCAGACAGGTCAGGCTGGGGGAGGATGACTGTAGGACAGGTGTTTACAATCTATTGATCTCTGTTATCAGACTTGTCAGGCTGGGGGAGGATGACTGTAGGACAGGTGAATACAATGTATTAGGACAGTTGAATACAATGTATTGTTCTCTGTTATCAGACATGTCAGGCTGGGGGAGGATGACTGTAGGACAGATAAATAAAATCTATTGTTCTCTTTTATCAGACATGCCAGACTGGGGGAGGATTACTGTAGGACAGGTGAATACAATGTATTAGGACAGTTGAATACAATGTATTGTTCTCTGTTATCAGACATGTCAGGCTAGGGAGGATGACTGTAGGACAGGTGAATACAATCTATTGTTCTCTGTTATCAGACATGTCAGACTGGGGGAGGATGACTGTAGGACAGGTGACTACAATCTATTGTTCTCTGTTATCAGACATGTCAGGCTGGGGGAGGATGACTGCAGGACAGGGGAATACAATCTATTGTTCTCTGTTATCAGACATGTCAGGCTGGGGAGAGGATTACTGTAGGACAGGTGAATACCATCTATTGTTCTCTGTTATCAGAAATGTCAGGCTGGGGGAGAGGATGACTGTAGGACAGGTGAATACAATCTGTTGTTCTGGGTTATCAGACATGTCAGGCTGGGAGAGGATGACTGTAGGACAGGTGAATACAATCTATTGTTCTCTGTTATCACACATGTCAGGATGGGGGAGGATGACTGTAGGACAGGTGAATATAATCTATTGTTCTCTGTTATCAGACTTGTGAGGCTGGGGAGAGGATGACTGTAGGACAGGTGAATACAATCTATTGTTCTCTGTTATAAGACAGGTCAGGCTGGGGGTGGATGACTGTAGGACAGGTGAATACAATCTGTTGTTCTGGGTTATCAGACATGTCAGGCTGGGAGAGGATGACTGTAGGACAGTTGAATACAATGTATTGTTCTCTGTTATCAGACATGTCAGGCTGGGGGAGGATGACTGTAGGACTGGTAAATAAAATCTATTGTTCTCTTTTATCAGATATGCCAGACTGGGGGAGGATGACTGTAGGACAGGTGAATACAATGTATTAGGACAGTTGAATACAATGTATTGTTCTCTGTTATCAGACATGTCAGGCTAGGGCGGATGACTGTAGGACAGGTGAATACTATCTATTGTTCTCTGTTATAAGACAGGTCAGGCTGGGGGTCGATGACTGTAGGACAGGTGAATACAATCTGTTGTTCTCGGTTATCAGACATGTCAGGCTGGGAGAGGGTGACTGTAGGACAGGTGACTACAATCTATTGTTCTCTGTTATCAGACAGGTCAGGCTGGGGGAGGATGACTGTAGGACAAGTGAATATAATCTGTAATAATAGTAGGGAAAAAGGGATGGGAGGAAACCTCCAGCTCACCAGCTTCACACTCCTGTGTTCGATATCGCCCGGATCAACCGCGACGGCTCACGGCAGGAAACAGTAGCAAGAAAGAGAAAGATCCAGCGATGTATGGTATGAGTGGGGGAAACTCTGTTTCCACTTTATTAGAAAAAATAGTTATACCGACATACAACAATCCAACGGAGTGACGGAAAACACCAGGAGGAGAACAAGGTGGTTTAAAAATGGCAAGAAATGGAGCCTACGCGTTTCAAGCACTGGCTGTGCTCTTAATCATGGCTAAGACAAATGACCTACTGCAAGGTGTGGAAATAAATGTATCCTGGGAAAATGGGAGGGTGTGCTGAATATAATCTATTGTTCTCTGTTATCAGACATGTCAGGCTGGGGGAGGATGACTGTAAGACAGGTGACTACTCTGTTATCAGACATGTCAGGCTGGGGAGAGGATGACTGTAGGACAGGTGAATACAATCTATTGTTCTCTATTATCAGACATGTCAGGCTGGGGGAGGATGACTGTAGGACAGGTGAATACAATCTATTGTTCTCTGTTATCAGACATGTCAGGCTGGGGAGGATGACTGTAGGACAGGTGAATACAAACTATTGTTCTCTGTTATCAGACATGTCAGGCTGGGGGAGGATGACTGTAGGACATTTGAATACAATCTATTGTTCTCTGTTATCAGACATGTCAGGCTGGGGGAGGATGACTGTAGGACAGGTGAATACAATCTATTGTTCTCTATTATCAGACATGTCAGGCTGGGAGTGGATGACTGTAGGACAGGTGAATGTGATCTATTCTGTTATCAGACATGTCAGGCTGGGGAGAGGATGACTGTAGGACAGGTGAATACAATATATTGTTCCCTGTTATCAGACATGTCAGGCTGGGAGAGGATGACTGTAGGACAGTTGAATACAATCTATTATTCTCTGTTATCAGACATGTCAGGCTGGGGAGGATGACTGTAGGACAGGTGAATACAGTCTATTGTTCTCTGTTATCAGACATGTCAGGCTGGGGGAGGATGACTGTAGGAAAGGTGAATACAATCTATTGTTCTCTGTTATCAGCCATTTTATGTCTTATCTGAGAGCAGAACTAGATTTGTTAGGCTGTCTTCACATCAGTGTTGCCCTTTTTTGACAGAATCAATAGTGGCTATTGATTCCGTTAAAACAACCGAGCCCTGTCACAATGGTGACAAATGGAAACCTTTAGCAACGCTTCCGTCACTATTGATATCCATGGTGATGCAAATGGAAGCTTAGGTTTCCGCTTCCCTTTCCGTTGAGGGGTTAACCCGATGGAACCCCTCAACGGAAGGGCAACACTGATGTGAACAGGCCCAAAGGCTTTTTAGTATGTGGATATAAACAAGAATGTTATTCTTCACTGACAGCAAGCAGAGATCTTCAGAATGGTGAAGCACTGAAACTCGAAGTACATTAGAAAGTTGCAGATTATTTCCTTGAAGCCTCATGTACAGGGATTAAATTTTTTGTGTATTTCGTGTTTCGCGGAGAGAATTGCGCATCAGTTTGGAAATTATTCTCGCCTGCGAGATCTCCGGATTTAAACAGTTAACGTTCCCATTAGGACGATGATAAAATCTATAGTGCGAGCGCAGGGAGTGACCTCAACACTGACAACGTGACCCACTTCTGTTTATTAAAAGCAAACCTGGAGGCGCTGTGTGACCCCTCCCCCGCCACGCTCCGCATCATGTACATTTTATAGGATCTCACTAAACAAATCCCCCCGGAGCTGAGAACACAGGAAGTAGAAAAGGATGGTATCCAAGCAATATCTGCACCGCAGGGGCCCCATATCCTACAAGGGTTATAATATAAGCAATATCTGCACCGCAGGGGCCCCATATCCTGCAAGGGTTATAATATAAGCAATATCTGCACCGCAGGGGCCCCATATCCTGCAAGGGTTATAATATAAGCAATATCTGCACCGCAGGGGCCCCATATCCTGCAAGGGTTATAATATAAGCAATATCTGCACCGCAGGGGCCCCATATCCTGCAAGGGTTATAATATAAGCAATATCTGCACCGCAGGGGCCCCATATCCTGCAAGTGTTATAATATAAGCAATATCTGCACCGCAGGGGCCCCATATCCTGCAAGGGTTATAATATAAGCAATATCTGCACCGCAGGGGCCCCATATCCTGCAAGGGTTATAATATAAGCAATATCTGCACCGCAGGGGCCCCATATCCTGCAAGGGTTGTAATATAAGCAATATCTGCACCGCAGGGGCCCCATATCCTGCAAGGGTTGTAATATAAGCAATATCTGCACCGCAGGGGCCCCATATCCTGCAAGGGTTATAATATAAGCAATATCTGCACCGCAGGGGCCCCATATCCTGCAAGGGTTGTAATATAAGCAATATCTGCACTGCAGGGGCCCCATATCCTGCAAGGGTTATAATATAAGCAATATCTGCACCGCAGGGGCCCCATATCCTGCAAGGGTTGTAATATAAGCAATATCTGCACCGCAGGGGCCCCATATCCTGCAAGGGTTATAATATAAGCAATATCTGCACCGCAGGGGCCCCATATCCTGCAAGGGTTATAATATAAGCAATATCTGCACCGCAGGGGCCCCATATCCTGAAAGGGTTATAATATAAGTAATATCTGCACCACAGGGGCCCCATATCTTGCAGGGGATATAATATAAGCAATATCTGCACCACAGGGGCCCCATATCCTGCAGGGGATATAATATAAGCAATATCTGCACCGCAGGGGCCCCATATCCTGCAAGGGTTATAATATAAGCAATATCTGCACCGCAGGGGCCCCATATCCTGAAAGGGTTATAATATAAGTAATATCTGCACCACAGGGGCCCCATATCTTGCAGGGGATATAATATAAGCAATATCTGCACCACAGGGGCCCCATATCCTGCAGGGGATATAATATAAGCAATATCTGCACCGCAGGGGCCCCATATCCTGCAAGGGTTATAATATAAGCAATATCTGCACCGCAGGGGCCCCATATCCTACAAGGGTTATAATATAAGCAATATCTGCACCGCAGGGGCCCCATATCCTGCAAGGGTTATAATATAAGCAATATCTGCACCGCAGGGGCCCCATATCCTGCAAGGGTTATAATATAAGCAATATCTGCACCGCAGGGGCCCCATATCCTGCAAGTGTTATAACATAAGCAATATCTGCACCGCAGGGGCCCCATATCCTGCAAGGGTTATAATATAAGCAATATCTGCACCGCAGGGGCCCCATATCCTGCAAGGGTTATAATATAAGCAATATCTGCACCGCAGGGGCCCCATATCCTGCAAGGGTTGTAATATAAGCAATATCTGCACCGCAGGGGCCCCATATCCTGCAAGGGTTATAATATAAGCAATATCTGCACCGCAGGGGCCCCATATCCTGCAAGGGTTATAATATAAGCAATATCTGCACCGCAGGGGCCCCATATCCTGCAAGGGTTATAATATAAGCAATATCTGCACCGCAGGGGCCCCATATCCTGCAGGGGATATAATATAAGCAATATCTGCACCGCAGGGGCCCCATATCCTGCAAGGGTTATAATATAAGCAATATCTGCACCGCAGGGGCCCCATATCCTGCAAGGGTTATAATATAAGCAATATCTGCACCGCAGGGGCCCCATATCCTGCAAGGGTTATAATATAAGCAATATCTGCACCGCAGGGGCCCCATATCCTGCAAGGGTTATAATATAAGCAATATCTGCACCGCAGGGGCCCCATATCCTGCAAGGGTTATAATATAAGCAATATCTGCACCACAGGGGCCCCATATCCTGCAGGGGATATAATATAAGCAATATCTGCACCGCAGGGGCCCCATATCCTGCAAGGGTTATAATATAAGCAATATCTGCACCGCAGGGGCCCCATATCTTGCAGTGGATATAATATAAGCAAAATCTGCACCGCAGGGGCCCCATATCCTGCAGGGGTTATAATATAAGCAATATCTGCACTGCAGGGGCCCCATATCCTGCAGGGGTTATAATATAAGCAATATCTGCACCGCAGGGGCCCCATATCCTGCAGGGGTTATAATATAAGCAATATCTGCACTGCAGGGGCCCCATATCCTGCAGGGGTTATAATATAAGCAATATCTGCACCGCAGGGGCCCCATATCTTGCAGGGGTTATAATATAAGCAATATCTGCACCTGCAGAGGTCCCATATCCTGCAGGGGTTATAATATAAGCAATATCTGCACCGCAGGGGCCCCATATCCTGCAAGGATTATAATATAAGCAATATCTGCACCGCAGGGGCCCCATATCCTGTAGGGGATATAATCTAAGCAATATCTGCACCGCACGGGCCCCATATCTTGCAGGGGTTATAATATAAGCAATGTCTGCACCGCAGGGGCCCCATATCCTGCAGAGTTGTAATATAAGCAATATCTGAACCACAGGGGCCCCATATCCTGCAAGGGTTATAATATAAGCAATATCTGCACCGCAGGGGCCCCATATCCTGCAAGGGTTGTAATATAAGCAATATCTGCACTGCAGGGGCCCCATATCTTGCAGGGGATATAATATAAGCAATATCTGCACCACAGGGGCCCCATATCCTGCAGGGGTTATAATATAAGCAATATCTGCACCGCAGGGGCCCCATATCCTGCAGGGGTTATAATATAAGCAATATCTGCACCACAGGGGCCCCATATCCTGCAGGGGTTATAATATAAGCAATATCTGCACCGCAGGGGCCCCATATCCTGCAGGGGTTATAATATAAGCAATATCTGCACCGCAGGGGCCCCATATCCTGCAAGGGTTATAATATAAGCAATATCTGCACCGCAGGGGCCCCATATCCTGCAAGGGTTATAATATAAGCAATATCTGCACCGCAGGGGCCCCATATCCTGCAAGGGTTGTAATATAAGCAATATCTGCACTGCAGGGGCCCCATATCCTGCAAGGGTTATAATATAAGCAATATCTGCACCGCAGGGGCCCCATATCCTGCAAGGGTTATAATATAAGCAATATCTGCACCGCAGGGGCCCCATATCCTGAAAGGGTTATAATATAAGCAATATCTGCACCACAGGGGCCCCATATCCTGCAGGGGATATAATATAAGCAATATCTGCACCGCAGGGGCCCCATATCCTGCAAGGGTTATAATATAAGCAATATCTGCACCGCAGGGGCCCCATATCCTGCAAGGGTTATAATATAAGCAATATCTGCACCGCAGGGGCCCCATATCCTGCAAGGGTTATAATATAAGCAATATCTGCACCGCAGGGGCCCCATATCCTGAAAGGGTTATAATATAAGCAATATCTGCACCGCAGGGGCCCCATATCCTGCAAGGGTTATAATATAAGCAATATCTGCACCGCAGGGGCCCCATATCCTGCAAGGGTTATAATATAAGCAATATCTGCACCACAGGGGCCCCATATCCTGCAGGGGATATAATATAAGCAATATCTGCACCGCAGGGGCCCCATATCCTGCAAGGGTTATAATATAAGCAATATCTGCACCGCAGGGGCCCCATATCTTGCAGTGGATATAATATAAGCAATATCTGCACCGCAGGGGCCCCATATCCTGCAGGGGTTATAATATAAGCAATATCTGCACTGCAGGGGCCCCATATCCTGCAGGGGTTATAATATAAGCAATATCTGCACCGCAGGGGCCCCATATCTTGCAGGGGTTATAATATAAGCAATATCTGCACCGCAGGGGCCCCATATCCTGCAGGGGTTATAATATAAGCAATATCTGCACCGCAGGGGCCCCATATCTTGCAAGGATTATAATATAAGCAATATCTGCACCGCAGGGGCCCCATATCCTGTAGGGGATATAATCTAAGCAATATCTGCACCACAGGGGCCCCATATCCTGCAGGGGTTATAATATAAGCAATATCTGCACCGCAGGGGCCCCATATCCTGCAGGGGTTATAATATAAGCAATATCTGAACCACAGGGGCCCCATATCCTGCAAGGGTTATAATATAAGCAATATCTGCACCGCAGGGGCCCCATATCCTGCAAGGGTTGTAATATAAGCAATATCTGCACTGCAGGGGCCCCATATCTTGCAGGGGATATAATATAAGCAATATCTGCACCACAGGGGCCCCATATCCTGCAGGGGTTATAATATAAGCAATATCTGCACCGCAGGGGCCCCATATCCTGCAGGGGTTATAATATAAGCAATATCTGCACCGCAGGGGCCCCATATCCTGCAGGGGTTATAATATAAGCAATATCTGCACTGCAGGGGCCCCATATCCTGCAGGGGTTATAATAAAAGCAATATCTGCACCACAGGGGCCCCATATCCTGCAAGGGTTATAATATAAGCAATATCTGCACCGCAGGGGCCCCATATCCTGCAGGGGTTATAATATAAGCAATATCTGCACCGCAGGGGCCCCATATCCTGCAAGGGTTATAATATAAGCAATATCTGCACCGCAGGGGCCCCATATCCTGCAGGGGTTATAATATAAGCAATATCTGCACCGCAGGGGCCCCATATCCTGCAGGGGTTATAATATAAGCAATATCTGCACCGCAGGGGCCCCATATCCTGCAGGGGTTATAATCCAAGCCAAAACACATCCTGTCTTTTAATGTTCAACATTGAATTTATAATATCAAATAGACCAAAGTGCAATACAAGAGCTCCCCCTGGTGGTGACCGAAACCTGAAGATGGTGACAATAGGGGCATGGTGTGTTATATTGCAGACCAATCAGTGATGAAGATCCCCCTTCGCCTGGTGCATAATTCTCTGCCCCCCAACTTCTCACAAACACCCCCAACATGTCCTCTCCACCCTGTACATACTCCTCTGCCCCCCCAACTTCTCATACACCCCAACATGTCCCCTCCACCCTGTACATACTCCTCTGCCCCCACTTCTCATACACCCCAAAATGTCCTCTCCTCCCTGTACATACTCCTCTGCCCCCAACTTCTCATATACACCCCAACATCTCCCCTCCACACTGTACATGCTCCTCTGCCCCAACATCTCCCCTCCACACTGTACATACTTCTCTGCCCCCAACATGTTCCCTCCACCCTGTACATACTCCTCTGCCCCCAACATCTCCCCTCCACACTGTACATACTCCTCTGCCCCCAACATGTCTCCTCCACACTGTACATACTCTTCTGCCCCCAACATGTTCCCTCCACCCTGTACATACTCCTCTGCCCCCAACATCTCCCCTCCACACTGTACATACTCCTCTGCCCCACATGTCTCCTCCACACTGTACATACTCCTCTGCCCCCAACATGTCCCCTCCACACTGTACATACTCCTCTGCCCCCAACATGTCTCCTCCACACTGTACATACTCCTCTGCCCCCCAACATGTCCCCCTCCACACTGTACATACTCCTCTGCCCCCAACATGTCCCCTCCACACTGTACATACTCCTCTGCCCCCAACATGTCCCCTCCACACTGTACATACTCCTCTGCCCCCAACATGTCCCCTCCACACTGTACATACTCCTCTGCCCCCAACATGTCTCCTCCACCCTGTACATACTCATCTGCCCCCAACTTCTCATATACACCCCATGTCCCCTCCACACTGTACATACTCCTCTGCCCCCAACTTCTCATATACACCCCATGTCCCCTCCACACTGTACATACTCCTCTGCCCCCAACATCTCCCCTCCACACTGTACATACTCCTCTGCCCCCAACTTCTCATATACACCCCATGTCCCCTCCACACTGTACATACTCCTCTGCCCCCAACATCTCCCCTCCACACTGTACATACTCCTCTGCCCCCAACATGTCCCCTCCACACTGTACATACTCCTTTGCCCCAAACATGTCCCCTCCACCCTGTACATACTCCTCTGCCCCCAACTTCTCATATACACCCCATGTGCTCTCCACCCTGTATATACTCCTCTGCCACCAACTTCTCATATACTCCAACATGTCTCCTCCACCCTGTACATACTCCTCTGCCCCCAACATGTCTCCTCCACCCTGTACATACTCCTCTGCCCCCAACATGTCCCCTCCACACTGTACATACTCCTCTGCCCCCAACATGTCTCCTCCACCCTGTACATACTCCTCTGCCCCCAACATGTCCCCTCCACCCTGTACATACTCCTCTGCCCCCAACATGTCTCCTCCACCCTGTACATACTCCTCTGCCCCCAACATGTCCCCTCCACCCTGTACATACTCCTCTGCCCCCCAACATCTCCCCTCCACCCTGTACATACTCATCTGCCCCCCAACATGTCCCCCTCCACACTGTACATACTCCTCTGCCCCCAACATGTCCCCTCCACCCTGTACATACTCCTCTGCCCCAAACATGTCTCCTCCACACTGTACATACTCCTCTGCCCCCAACATGTCTCCTCCACCCTGTACATATTCCTCTGCCCCCAACATGTCTCCTCCACCCTGTACATACTCCTCTGCCCACAACATGTCTCCTCCACCCTGTACATACTCCTCTGCCCACAACATGTCTCCTCCACCCTGTACATACTCCTCTGCCCCCAACATGTCCCCTCCACACAGTACATACTCCTCTGCCCCCAACATGTCCCCTCCACACTGTACATACTCCTCTGCCCCCAACATGTCCCCTCCACACTGTACATACTCCTCTGCCCCCAACATGTCTCCTCCACCCTGTACATACTCATCTGCCCCCAACATGTCCCCTCCACACTGTACATACTCCTCTGCCCCAAACATGTCCCCTCCACCCTGTACATACTTCTCTGCCCCAAACATGTCCCCTCCACCCTGTACATACTCCTCTGCCCCCCAACTTCTCATATACACCCCATGTGCTCTCCACCCTGTATATACTCCTCTGCCACCAACTTCTCATATACTCCAACATGTCTCCTCCACCCTGTATATACTCCTCTGCCCCCAACATGTCTCCTCCACCCTGTACATACTTCTCTGCCCCAAACATGTCCCCTCCACCCTGTACATACTCCTCTGCCCCCCAACTTCTCATATACACCCCATGTGCTCTCCACCCTGTATATACTCCTCTGCCACCAACTTCTCATATACTCCAACATGCCTCCTCCACCCTGTACATACTCCTCTGCCCCCAACATGTCCCCTCCACACTGTACATACTCCTCTGCCCCCAACATGTCTCCTCCACCCTGTACATACTCCTCTGCCCCAACATGTCCCCTCCACACTGTACATACTCCTCTGCCCCCAACATGTCTCCTCCACCCTGTACATACTCATCTGCCCCCAACATGTCCCCTCCACACAGTACATACTCCTCTGCCCCAAACATGTCCCCTCCACCCTGTACATACTTCTCTGCCCCAAACATGTCCCCTCCACCCTGTACATACTCCTCTGCCCCCCAACTTCTCATATACACCCCATGTGCTCTCCACCCTGTATATACTCCTCTGCCACCAACTTCTCATATACTCCAACATGTCTCCTCCACCCTGTACATACTCCTCTGCCCCCAACATGTCTCCTCCACCCTGTACATACTCCTCTGCCCCCAACATGTCCCCTCCACCCTGTACATACTCCTCTGCCCCAAACATGTCTCCTCCACCCTGTACATACTCCTCTGCCCCAAACATGTCTCCTCCACCCTGTACATACTCCTCTGCCCCCAACATGTCTCCTCCACCCTGTACATACTCCTCTGCCCCCAACATGTCCCCTCCACCCTGTACATACTCCTCTGCCCCAAACATGTCCCCTCCACCCTGTACATACTCCTCTGCCCCCAACATGTCTCCTCCACCCTGTACATACTCCTCTGCCCACATGTCTCCTCCACCCTGTACATACTCCTCTGCCCACAACATGTCTCCTCCACCCTGTACATACTCCTCTGCCCCCAACATGTCCCCTCCACACAGTACATACTCCTCTGCCCCCAACATGTCCCCTCCACACTGTACATACTCCTCTGCCCCCAACATGTCCCCTCCACACTGTACATACTCCTCTGCCCCCAACATGTCTCCTCCACCCTGTACATACTCATCTGCCCCCAACATGTCTCCTCCACCCTGTACATACTTCTCTGCCCCAAACATGTCCCCTCCACCCTGTACATACTCCTCTGCCCCCCAACTTCTCATATACACCCCATGTGCTCTCCACCCTGTATATACTCCTCTGCCACCAACTTCTCATATACTCCAACATGTCTCCTCCACCCTGTACATACTCCTCTGCCCCCAACATGTCCCCTCCACACTGTACATACTCCTCTGCCCCCAACATGTCTCCTCCACCCTGTACATACTCATCTGCCCCCAACATGTCCCCTCCACACAGTACATACTCCTCTGCCCCAAACATGTCCCCTCCACCCTGTACATACTTCTCTGCCCCAAACATGTCCCCTCCACCCTGTACATACTCCTCTGCCCCCCAACTTCTCATATACACCCCATGTGCTCTCCACCCTGTATATACTCCTCTGCCACCAACTTCTCATATACTCCAACATGTCTCCTCCACCCTGTACATACTCCTCTGCCCCCAACATGTCTCCTCCACCCTGTACATACTCCTCTGCCCCCAACATGTCCCCTCCACCCTGTACATACTCCTCTGCCCCAAACATGTCTCCTCCACCCTGTACATACTCCTCTGCCCCAAACATGTCTCCTCCACCCTGTACATACTCCTCTGCCCCCAACATGTCTCCTCCACCCTGTACATACTCCTCTGCCCCCAACATGTCCCCTCCACCCTGTACATACTCCTCTGCCCCAAACATGTCCCCTCCACCCTGTACATACTCCTCTGCCCCCAACATGTCTCCTCCACCCTGTACATACTCCTCTGCCCACAACATGTCTCCTCCACCCTGTACATACTCCTCTGCCCACAACATGTCTCCTCCACCCTGTACATACTCCTCTGCCCCCAACATGTCCCCTCCACACAGTACATACTCCTCTGCCCCCAACATGTCCCCTCCACACTGTACATACTCCTCTGCCCCCAACATGTCCCCTCCACACTGTACATACTCCTCTGCCCCCAACATGTCTCCTCCACCCTGTACATACTCATCTGCCCCCAACATGTCCCCTCCACACTGTACATACTTCTCTGCCCCAAACATGTCCCCTCCACCCTGTACATACTCCTCTGCCCCCCAACTTCTCATATACACCCCATGTGCTCTCCACCCTGTATATACTCCTCTGCCACCAACTTCTCATATACTCCAACATGTCTCCTCCACCCTGTATATACTCCTCTGCCCCCAACATGTCTCCTCCACCCTGTACATACTTCTCTGCCCCAAACATGTCCCCTCCACCCTGTACATACTCCTCTGCCCCCCAACTTCTCATATACACCCCATGTGCTCTCCACCCTGTATATACTCCTCTGCCACCAACTTCTCATATACTCCAACATGTCTCCTCCACCCTGTACATACTCCTCTGCCCCCAACATGTCCCCTCCACACTGTACATACTCCTCTGCCCCCAACATGTCTCCTCCACCCTGTACATACTCCTCTGCCCCCAACATGTCTCCTCCACCCTGTACATACTCATCTGCCCCCATCATGTCTCCTCCACCCTGTACATACTCCTCTGCCCCAACATGTCTCCTCCACACTGTACATACTCCTCTGCCCCAAACATGTCTCCTCCACCCTGTACATACTCCTCTGCCCCCAACATGTCTCCTCCACCCTGTACATACTCCTCTGCCCCAACATGTCCCCTCCACCCTGTACATACTCCTCTGCCCCAAACATGTCTCCTCCACCCTGTACATACTCCTCTGCCCCCAACATGTCTCCTCCACCCTGTACATACTCCTCTGCCCCAACATGTCCCCTCCACCCTGTACATACTCCTCTGCCCCCAACATGTCCCCTCCACACTGTACATACTCCTCTGCCCCCAACATGTCCCCTCCACCCTGTACATACTCCTCTGCCCCCAACATGTCCCCTCCACCCTGTACATACTCCTCTGCCCCCAACATGTCCCCTCCACACTGTACATACTCTTCTGCCCCAAACATGTCTCCTCCACCCTGTACATACTCCTCTGCCCCCAACATGTCTCCTCCACCCTGTACATACTCCTCTGCCCCAAACATGTCCCCTCCACCCTGTACATACTTCTCTGCCCCAAACATGTCCCCTCCACCCTGTACATACTCCTCTGCCCCCCAACTTCTCATATACACCCCATGTGCTCTCCACCCTGTATATACTCCTCTGCCCCCAACTTCTCATATACTCCAACATGTCTCCTCCACCCTGTACATACTCCTCTGCCCCCAACATGTCTCCTCCACCCTGTACATACTCCTCTGCCCCAAACATGTCCCCTCCACCCTGTACATACTCCTCTGCCCCCCAACTTCTCATATACACCCCATGTGCTCTCCACCCTGTATATACTCCTCTGCCCCCAACTTCTCATATACCCCAACATGTCTCCTCCACCCTGTACATACTCCTCTGCCCCCCAACTTCTCATATACATAACTACCACTATAGCAGCCGTAGCAGCTATGGGGCCCGCGGCATGAGGGGGCCCGTGTCGCCCGCCGGCACGGGCCCCCACCATGGCCGGAGGCTCCGCTAGCAGCCGCTATGGCTGCTACAGCGCGACGCCACTTAACACTATGGCAGAACAGGGAGTTATCTCCCCGCTCTGCCATTAAACAAAAGACATGTATCCCCTCTCCACAGGATCTCCACAGGACATGTATCCCCTCTCCACAGGATCTCCACAGGACAGGGGATACATGTGTGATCGCTGGCATTGATAGGGAGAACGGGGGACTGAAAGTCCCCTGAACTTCTCCATGAGAAACCTCGGACTTCCGGGGTCTCTGTCGGCAGCTCAGTAGAAATGAATGGAGCGCCGGTCGTGCTTGTGCGCATGCGTGACCAGCGCTCCTTTCATTTTTATTGAGCTGCGCAGACGCCGGAAGTCACAGGTTAGTCATGGAGAACTTCAGGGGACTTTCGGTCCCCCGTTCTCCCTATCGCTGCCAGCGATCACACATGTATCCCCTATCCTGTGGAGAGGGGATACATGTCTTTTAGTAGGACACACTGTAGGACAGACTTTTTTGGGAGGGGGGACGCTGTATGGCGTTCACTACAGGGGGGTGCTGTATGGCGTTCCCTACAGGGGGGGCTGTACGGCGTTCTCTACAGGGGGGGCTGTATGGCGTTCCCTACAGGGGGGCTGTACGGCGTTCTCTACAGGGGGGGCTGTATGGCGTTCCCTACAGGGGGGGCTGTATGGCGTTCCCTACAGAGGGGGGCTGTATGGCGTTCTCTACAGGGGGGCTGTATGGCGTTAGGGGGAGCTCACTACATACAGATATATACAGCTCCCATAGAGCTACATTATTATGCTGCAGAATAAATTTGGAGCCTATCAGACGCCTCCCTGATGGTATTGCATGATGGATAAGTACCTGCCTGTATTTCTCAGCATTGAGGACACCATTAATCCGGACCAAGTCCCCAACTCCATTTGCTGAGATGCAGCCCCCAAACTTGCCAGGACCCTCCACCATCTTCACTGCTGCCTGCAGACCCTCATTATTGTACTGCTCTCCAGGACCCCTCACCATGCGTCACTGCTGCCTGCAGACCCTCATTATCGTACCGCTCTCCAGGACCCTCCACCATGTTTCACTGCTGTCTGCAGACCCTCATTATTGTACCGCTCTCCAGGACCCTCCACCATCTTCACTGCTGTCTGCAGACCCTCATTATTGTACCGCTCTCCAGGACCCTCCACCATCTTCACTGCTGCCTGCAGACCCTCATTATTGTACCGCTCTCCAGGACCCCTCACCATGCGTCACTGCTGCCTGCAGACCCTCATTATTGTACCGCTCTCCAGGACCCTCCACCATCTTCACTGCTGTCTGCAGACCCTCATTATTGTACCGCTCTCCAGGACCCTCCACCATCTTCACTGCTGCCTGCAGACCCTCATTATTGTACCGCTCTCCAGGACCCTCCACCATCTTCACTGCTGCCTGCAGACCCTCATTATTGTACCGCTCTCCAGGACCCTCCACCATCTTCACTGCTGCCTGCAGACCCTCATTATTGTACCGCTCTCCAGGACCCTCCACCATCTTCACTGCTGCCTGCAGACCCTCATTATTATACCGCTCGACAACCCTTCAGAGAACCAACTGCCTTTGGTTAGACCAAATATTCCACATTGTGACTCATCAGTAGAGAGCACCTGCCGCCAATTTTCTGCACCCTAGTTCCCATGTTTTTGTGCATAGTTTGAGTCTCTTCGCCTTGTTTCCACGTGGAATTTTTGGCTTTTTGGCCACAATTGTTCCATGGAGACCACCTCTGGCCGGACTCCTCCTCACACTAGATGGATGTACCAGGGTCCCACTGCTTTCTGCCAGTTCTGAGCTGATGGCACTGCTGGACATCTTCTGATTTTGAAGGGAAGTAAGAATGATGTGTCTTTGATCTGCTGCACGGTTTCCTGCGTCTATGATCCTCAACGTTGCCCGTGTCTTTCTGCTTCTTCAGAGCTTGAACAGCACATCTTGGAACTCCAGTCTGCTGTGAAATCTTTGCCTGGGAGAGACGTCGCTGATGCAGTAGATCTACCTTGTGTCTTGTTACTGTGCTCAGATTTGCCATGGTGGACCAGTGACATGAAACTGGCTTCCACAACCTCACCTTTGTAGCAGAGTTTGGCTGTTCCTCACTCAGTTTTAAGCCTCCTACACAGCTGTTTCTGTTACAGTTAATGACGATGTTCCACCTACATATAAAAATGATGATTATTGTCCCGTTTGGTAGAATTAGTTAGTCATACTCCCGACTATAATCCTACAAAATCCAGGTGTATATATATATATATATATATATATACACACATATATATACACACACACACACACACACGTTATTCACGGGGGACAACTGCGGTCAGTCGTAGAATCCCGCACCGTGTATTACACACACACACACACACACACACACACACACCTCATCATTCGTGGTTAAGACTTTAATCCAATGGCTGATAACAAATAATCAAAAATAAAACAACTTCATCCCACTGCAGACGATTAGAACTCCGCTGTGATACCAAATACAGTGACGATACTTTATTCCGGCACCTGATGATCCAGAGAGTTCAATAATCTGGCACTTGATGATCTAGAAACTTTAATACTCCAGAAAGTCTCATAATCCGGCACCTAATTGTCAAGAAAGTCTGATAATTCAGTACCTGAGGAATCCGAAAATCTGATAATCCTATACCTAATGATCCAGAAAATCTGATTATCAGGCACCTGATGATCCAGAAAGTCCAATAATCTGGAACCTTTCAGTTCTCCTTGATGCCGTTTTACAGGAATGTCACTGAACTCCTTGTTCTACTTTTTCACCGTGTTTTCTTCTTATTTTCATTATTTCAGACAAATAATAAGATAATGAACAGTTGTCTGATGTTTAGTTACACGTCACAGAACAGCGCCACAGACCTCGCGAGCGATACAACGGGACACGAAATGCAGAATATCAGCCGATACTCAAGAGAAAATGATGAAAAGTTACCCTGCAAAGAAATGAGAGAATCTAGAACATCTTCCTAATTATCCACGAACAGTGCATTATGGGATCACAGCAAAATGGCAAACACAGTGCTGACACAGACCGCAGAATGGTGGGTGCAGCTCTGGATGTTACTGGAGTATACATGATATAATAGCACAATAGTGAGTGCAGCCCTGGATGGATCCAGATCGCGGTGAAGATGGTGGATGGAGTTTCAGGTTGGAGATGATGTATCAGGTTAGAGATGGCGTATCAAGTTGGATGGAGTTTCAAGTTGGAGATGGTAGATGAGGTTGGAGACTGTTGATGGATTTTCAGATTGGAGATGGCGGATCAGGTTGGAGATGGTGGATCAGGTTGGAGATCGTGGATCAGGTTGGAGATGGTGGATGGAAATTCAAGTTGGAGAAGATGGATGGAGGCTCAGGTTGGTGATGGTGGATGAGGTTGGAGATGGTGGATGAGGTTGGAGATGGTGGATGAGGTTGGAGATGGTGGATGAGGTTGGAGATGGTGGATGAGGTTGGAGATGGTGGATGAGGTTGGAGATGGTGGATGAGGTTGGAGATGGTGGATGAGGTTGGAGATGGTGGATGAGGTTGCATACGGTGGATGAGGTTGAGATGGTGGATGAGGTTGGAGATGGTGGATCAGGTTGGAGAAGGTAGATGAGGTTGGAGATGGTGGATCAGGTTGGAGATGGTGGATCAGGTTGGAGATGATGGATCAGGTTGGTGATGGTGGATGGAGGTTCAAGTTGGAGAAGATGGATGGAGGCTCAGGTTGGTGTTGGTGGATCAGGTTGGAGATGGTGGATGAAGGGTCAGGTTGGAGAAGGTGGATCAATTTGGTGATGGTGGATGGAGGTTCAAGTTGGAGATGATGGATGGAGGTTCAGGTTGGAGATTCAGGTTGGAGATGGTAGATCAGGTTGGAGAAGGTGGATCAGTTTGGTGATGGTGACTGGAGGTTTAGGTTGGAGACGATGGATGGAGGTTCAAGTTACAGATGTGGATCAGGTTGGAGACAGTGGATTGAGTTTTAGGCTGGAAATTATGGATCAGGTTGGAGATGGTGGATGGAGGTTCAGGTTGGAAATGGTGGATAAGGATCCAGGTTGAAGATGCTGGATCAGGTTGGAGACGTGGTTTAAGGTTCAGATTGGAGATGGTGGATCAGGATTGAGATGGTGGATGAAGGTTCAGGTTGGATATGGTGAATCAGGGTGGATACGGTGGATGGAGTTAAAGGTTGAAGACAGTGGATCTGGCTGAGACAGTGGATCAGTTTGGAGATGGTGGATGGAGGTTCAGGTTAAAGATGGTGGATCAGGTTGAAGGGTTATAATGGTGTAGCTGTTGGTGGTTGAGGTGCTGGTTGGCACACTTTGCATGCTTACTCCTAGGGGTGTCAGCAAACACCTTAACTTCAGGGATCATGTATGTTCTTGACACAGGATACACTCCTGAGCATGAACTCATCTCATATATCCTAGTCGTTTCTTTGCAGTCGTTCTGAATTTGCTCTTTCCTTCGCTCCATTTGGCAGATGCCGCGTCCGGCTGTTGTTGCTGCGGTAAATGACTATGACACTAGTCTACGAGTAAAGCTCTTCCTCCAGGTGGACATTTATCGACACTTGACCCTGGAGGGCGTCACATGCCACATGGGATTTTTATCAACTCTCACAGTACAACACTTTGCATTATCTTGACTTTGAGTCCATAAATCTCTGTTCCTATAAACTCTGTGGTTTCTTGTACAGTACATGGATATACACCCTCCCAGAGAGCTATAACATAGGACGACTACGTGGAGGCGGTGGTGGTAGAAAAGTGGATGTTTTCACTAATTGTATGAAGTCTCATCAATTGTCTCCCTTAACCTTTGATTCAACCAAGAAGTAACCACAGAACAACGTTAGAGCATAACCATGTATGAAAACAATGTATGACATGACAAGACATGAGAACGAGACCACGTATGAAGACATGAGATCGAGACCACGTATGAAGACATGAGAACGAGACCACGTATGAAGACATGAGTACGTGACCACGTATGAAGACATGAGAACGAGACCACGTATGAAGACATGAGATCATGACCACGTATGAAGACATGAGTACGAGACCACGTATGAAGACATGAGTACGTGACCACGTATGAAGACATGAGAACGAGACCACGTATGAAGACATGAGAACGTGGGAATAGATAGAAAAATAGGAATTTCCCTCTGGCGCATCCTTCGTTGGAAAAAGTTGATTTCATTCAAGGAAGGCGATTCAGGCTAAAAACGGACTTTATTCAGGTACAATTACAACAAAAAAAGTCTGGAGATGGGGCTGATCTCTTCCTCAGGTGTACGAGTCTCTGAGGAATTAACAAGGAGGCAAGTACCGGGTCAGATTGGCAGGTCAAGAAAAAGGTGTATAGAAATAATGAGTTTAAACCTTATGTGTTAAAATAGAATTACTTGTGTCTTATATTTGTCCAAAGGTTTCAATATATTAATATCCAATAATAAGAATATTTATAAAAGACAAGCAGCCTGTCATTTCAGGAATAGGATGCAATAAATAGATTCTAAAATGACACCGAATATATTCAGATATCAAAACATCACTTATAATATGAAAGAGATCAAATCATTCATTTATCTTGCGGTTAAACATCTGTGTAATGAGAGGAGATCGGCATCTTTATCATCATATTATAGGCCTGTATTTTTATTATCAGAGTCTCCAGACACTGCACATAGTCTCCAGACACTGCACATAGAGTCTCCAGATACTGCACATAGAGTCTCCAGACACTGCACATAGAGTCTCCAGACACTGCACATAGAGTCTCCAGACACTGCACATAGAGTCTCCAGACACTGCACATAGAGTCTCCAGACACTGCACATAGAGTCTCCAGACACTGCACATAGTCTCCAGACACTGCACATAGAGTCTCCAGACACTGCACATAGAGTCTCCAGACACTGCACATAGAGTCTCCAGACACTGCACATAGAGTCTCCAGACACTGCACATAGAGTCTCCAGACACTGCACATAGAGTCTCCAGGCACTGCACATAGAGTCTCCAGACACTGCACATAGAGTCTCCAGACACTGCACATAGAGTCTCCAGACACTGCACATAGAGTCTCCAGACACTGCACATAGAGTCTCCAGACACTGCACATAGAGTCTCCAGACACTGCACATAGAGTCTCCAGACACTGCACATAGAGTCTCCAGACACTGCACATAGAGTCTCCAGACACTGCACATAGAGTCTCCAGACACTGCACATAGAGTCTCCAGACACTGCACATAGAGTCTCCAGGCACTGCACATAGAGTCTCCAGACACTGCACATAGAGTCTCCAGACACTGCACATAGAGTCTCCAGACACTGCACATAGAGTCTCCAGACACTGCACATAGAGTCTCCAGACACTGCACATAGAGTCTCCAGACACTGCACATAGAGTCTCCAGACACTGCACATAGAGTCTCCAGACACTGCACATAGAGTCTCCAGACACTGCACATAGAGTCTCCAGGCACTGCACATAGAGTCTCCAGAATAAAGTCTGTTTTTAGCCTGAATCGCCTTCCTTGAATGAAATCAACTTTTTCCAACGAAGGATGCGCCAGAGGGAAATTCCTATTTTTCTATCTATTCCCATTAAAACATCGACCCGGTCTACAGCCCTGAATTGGATCCCCGGCCGCACCTGAACTATAGCGGTCTCTGCTATTAAGGATTAGTTCCTTCATTCCACGCAACTATGGATGTTATGCTCCTAGCCTAACTCCATAAGGTGAGCACAAATTGGTACTTTCAACAGACCTATACCTCCATTGGTTCATGCACTATTGCGCGCTTTGCATTTTTTCTTATGTATTTCTGACATGAGAACGTGAGCACGTATGAAGACATAAAATCACAACCACGTATGAAGACATAAAATCGCAACCACGTATGAACACACGAGTGCAAGACCACGTATGAACACACGAGTGCAAGACCACGTATGAAGACATGAGATCGCGACCACGTATGAAGACATGAGATCGCAACCACGTATGAACACACGAGTGCAAGACCACGTATGAAGACACGAGATCTCGACCACGTATGAAGACACGAGAACACGACCACGTATGAAGACACGAGATCGCCACCACGTATGATGACATGAGATCACGACCACGTATGATGACATGAGATCACGACCACGTATGATGACATGAGATCGCGACCACGTATGATGACATGAGATCGCAACCACATATGATAACATGAGAATGGGATCACATATGACATGAAAACGGGATCACGTATGACGACATGAGAACATATCATGCCACTATGGGACCATGAGGTCCAAACAGCACATTCCCAGCCGTACTGTGTGTATAATATGCACTATTGGATTACATCAACTCTACCAGCCAATGAGCTTCAAGTCACGTTGGACTGATGCTTCGGCCATGACAGACCATCTACTGAACAGAGCGTGACTAACCTACTGAGGGGCACATGAGCTGCTACGACCCTGTCCAGGCGTATATATATCTCTGCAAGGTACTGATTGAGACTAGGCTCCACGTAGAGATCAGGGGCGCCATGAGTGGACTATAGGACACATGACGCAGTTGACATGTCCTGCAGAACACTGTGCAGCCTTCAAGGTTGGGTCAAGGTCAATATCTCAACAAGGCGACGAGGACATCTGGTCATAATCGGGGCATTTGAGTAGCGCTGGGTAGTTGGAGTTCATCGGCAGAGAGGCCTCACTGGAGATGTCCGAGGGGCTCCGTCCTCTGACCCACGCCTCCGGATGCAGGAATTGACCGGAGTAATCGGAGCAGTTGCTGAGCCGCGGTCGGTAGTATCCCGGGTGGGGTCTGTAGGCGTCTTCTGCTGTGTATCTCTTCATGAACAGATAGACGGACATCACCCCCGCACTCTGTAGAAGACACGCTGGTTATTATAGCATCACGGCCAGCACATGCTTATAACACTATGGTCGGGTGGCAATCATCACCCTCATCATCCTCCTCATCATCATCCATATCACACAGCTCATGGAGTGGAATCACCACTGGCCCCATCATCTGCCCCTACTCCAGGGAGGTAAAGAAGAGTGTGACCCTAAGTGGCTGGCGGGCACAATATACATTTACACAAAGAGAGGCTGTCTGCAACAGCCAAGCCCAATTTCCCAGCCACCACAATGGATAAAATAAATAACTTTTATTCAGCTACGTATAGCTCGGACAGACCACATGAAATGAATTTAAAATTGTCAGCAGCCGAGGACCGGGCACACATATGTGTCATCTGATTCAACAGACACATATAGTATTAGACGTAGGATTATCAGTGTTTCTCCCTATCCAGTTAGAATTGATAAGCAACAGTAGGTCCGGTCGGCGGCCGTGTTTAAAACACTAGCAGCCCCCCCGACATGTTTCGCTACTAAGTAGCGTCCTCAGGGGTCCACGGGGCTAATGGCGGCGCGAAATGAAACTGATCCTGATATAGATACGCCGGATGACATATTAGGAGGTGTGTCAGGCCCAATAGCCAATAGCAGCGGGAGAGACACAGCGAACTCTCAGCTGTATCCAGCCGGCGTATGGACAGCAGAGTAAGATAGTCAAATTGCAGACGGGAGGTGGCGCATGCGTATAGGAACAAAGGGAGAACTTAGTGATTTCACCCTAGTTCAGATCGCGACTTTACAAGGGAGTCGTTAGCGCATGTGCAGATAAGCCACATACCGACATAGCGCCAGAGAGGTGCACTCTGGCCGCTAACATCCCAAAACAACCCACGATCACATCACCTGTCATCACCTTATTATTGGCGTTACTTGGCCCGCACTCATCAAAGGGCACCGGCCGATACTGACGGCAATATAGTAATATGAAGGGGCTATAGATAGATAATTAAGTTGTAGCCGATGAATGCAGAGGTCAGGAGATGAGCCCATAAGGAAGAGACCACTCAATGTCTCGTCCCCACATTATCCCGAGTGAACACCTGAAGGACGGTTATATTACCGCATTCAGAATCGGGGCAGCAAGGAGCCATATGTTATTACCAAACAATGAACATCTACACTATGTTATAAAGGGTATACTTATAGTGAAGCAGACATAGGGGGTCACCTCCAATATATAGATATATACACTGGATAGCACACTGGTTCCCCATAGAAGAAGAGTCATTCACGGCTCGAGAGTCCCCCAGAGGTCCCCACTTGCGGTTACGCTATATTTCCCAACGCTACTACAGGATCAAATAAGGAATATATATAATGTATAAATTACAATAATCCGCCGCCATCACATGGTCAAAACCGTAATGAAAATAAATCAACACATCAACTAGTCTAACCACTTACTTACAAGCGGCTATCTCTTTATTTGAAAGAATTCTCTACAATTGTGTAAGGAATACAGAAAATGACGGGCAGGTGGTATTCTAGTTTTCAGTAGATTTTAACATATATATACACACATATTGCTCTACAGTGGTCCAATAGTATAGACAGGGACAACAGTGAGAGAGAAATTCTGTGTCCAACTGTAGAGTCAAAGAAAAGCACTAAAGGTAAAACCCTCGTTCAGACCTGAGGGGGACATGGTATTTAGTCGATGGATCCATCTCGCTTCCTCTTGCAAGAGTTTACGGTCCAGATTGCCCGCTCTGGGGCCCATTTTGATTTGAGTGATGCCCCAAAATTTAAGCAGCTTAGGGTTACCTCCATGAAATTTTACAATATGTCTCGTAAGGGTGGTATCCTCATTACAAGTCACTGCACTCATATGCCTAGATACACGTCTCCTCAACTCCTGAATGGTCTTACCCACATATAGCTTAGGACAGGGACACCTGGCGACATAAACTACCCCACTGCTCTGGCAGTTCAGAAACTGCTCTATTCGATAGGACTTCCCATCGACAGGATTAGAAAAGTTCTTAACAGTCGGCATTAGGGGGCAGAAGGAACATCTGCCACATGTGGATGAAAACCCTTCAGTGATGATTTAAGCCAAGTTGAGGGAGTGTTGGATTGTCTGGAGTAATGACTATGTACCAGGAACTCCCGTAAATTCCTACCCCTCCGATAGGTAACACTCGGATTAGCCATCACTGCATCCCTGAGATCAGGGTCAGCAGTGAGGATGGCCCAGTGTCTGTGTAGGACTTGTACAACTTGGGGAGAACAAACGTCATACGTGCCAATACATCGAATGACATCGGATGACCCCGCTTTAGTATTTATGTTATTACCCTTGTTTGACAATAGGTCACTCCTATCAGAAGCCCTTGCTCTAGCATATGCCCTATGCAATTTGACTATCTTACTCTGCTGTCCATACGCCGGCTGGATACAGCTGAGAGTTCGCTGTGTCTCTCCCGCTGCTATTGGCTATTGGGCCTGACACACCTCCTAATATGTCATCCGGCGTATCTATATCAGGATCAGTTTCATTTCGCGCCGCCATTAGCCCCGTGGACCCCTGAGGACGCTACTTAGTAGCGAAACATGTCGGGGGGGCTGCTAGTGTTTTAAACACGGCCGCCGACCGGACCTACTGTTGCTTATCAATTCTAACTGGATAGGGAGAAACACTGATAATCCTACGTCTAATACTATATGTGTCTGTTGAATCAGATGACACATATGTGTGCCCGGTCCTCGGCTGCTGACAATTTTAAATTCATTTCATGTGGTCTGTCCGAGCTATACGTAGCTGAATAAAAGTTATTTATTTTATCCATTGTGGTGGCTGGGAAATTGGGCTTGGCTGTTGCAGACAGCCTCTCTTTGTGTAAATACTCCAGGGAGGTGACTCATGGCGGTGCTGTGGATACCAGTCTACAGTCCATGGTTTATAGGGACTGAGATGACGTGAGCACAGGATGAGCGGCGCCCCAGAATATCCCTCAGTTACCTCTGTCAGGAGGAAGGATATTGCTGCGAATGCGAAGGACCAGCCGTACTTGTAGGTGAAGTAAGTCTCTGAGTCCTTCGTCCGGTTTAGAATCTCATCGTTGATGCTGGAAATGTAGAGGACCAGACCGACCACCAACGAGAGACCTGCGGGGGCAAAAGACAGGCCTGTGAGCAAAGAGCCGCACTGCAGGAGTCCTGGGGGAGGGGTTATGCTATTTATGAGGAGTCCTGGGGGAGGGGTTACGGTATTCATGAGGGGTCCTGGGAGAGGGGTTACTGTATTCATGAGGAGTCCTGGGAGAGGGGTTACGGTATTCATGAGGGGTCCTGGGAGAGGGGTTACTGTATTCATGAGGAGTCCTGGGAGAGGGGTTACGGTATTCATGAGGGGTCCTGGGAGAGGGGTTACTGTATTCATGAGGAGTCCTGGGAGAGGGGTTACGGTATTCATGAGGGGTCCTGGGAGAGGGGTTACTGTATTCATGAGGAGTCCTGGGAGAGGGGTTACGGTATTCATGAGGGGTCCTGGGGGAGGGGTTATGCTATTTATGAGGAGTCCTGGGGGAGGGGTTACGGTATTCATGAGGAGTCCTGGGAGAGGGGTTACGGTATTCATGAGGGGTCCTGGGGGAGGGGTTACGGTATTCATGAGGGGTCCTGGGAGAGGGGTTACTGTATTCATGAGGGGTCCTGGGAGAGGGGTTACTGTATTCATGAGGAGTCCTGGGAGAGGGGTTACGGTATTCATGAGGGGTCCTGGGGGAGGGGTTACTGTATTCATGAGGAGTCCTGGGGGAGGGGTTACGGTATTCATGAGGGGTCCTGGGGGAGGGGTTACGGTATTCATGAGGAGTCCTGGGAGAGGGGTTACTGTATTCATGAGGGGTCCTGGGAGAGGGGTTACTGTATTCATGAGGAGTCCTGGGAGAGGGGTTACGGTATTCATGAGGGGTCCTGGGGGAGGGGTTATGCTATTTATGAGGAGTCCTGGGGGAGGGGTTACGGTATTCATGAGGAGTCCTGGGAGAGGGGTTACGGTATTCATGAGGGGTCCTGGGGGAGGGGTTACGGTATTCATGAGGGGTCCTGGGAGAGGGGTTACGGTATTCATGAGGGGTCCTGGGAGAGGGGTTACTGTATTCATGAGGAGTCCTGGGAGAGGGGTTACGGTATTCATGAGGGGTCCTGGGGGAGGGGTTATGTTATTTATGAGGGGTCCTGGCGGACGGGCCATGCTATTTATGAGGAGTCCTGGGGGAGGGGTTACGGTATTCATGAGGGGTCCTGGGAGAGGGGTTACGGTATTCATGAGGGGTCCTGGGAGAGGGGTTACGGTATTCATGAGGGGTCCTGGGGGAGGGGTTATGTTATTTATGAGGGGTCCTGGCGGACGGGCCATGCTATTTATGAGGAGTCCTGGGGGAGGGGTTACGGTATTAATGAGGGGTCCTGGGAGAGGGGTTACGGTATTCATGAGGGGTCCTGGGAGAGGGGTTACTGTATTCATGAGGAGTCCTGGGAGAGGGGTTACGGTATTCATGAGGGGTCCTGGGGGAGGGGTTACGGTATTCATGAGGGGTCCTGGGAGAGGGGTTACTGTATTCATGAGGAGTCCTGGGAGAGGGGTTACGGTATTCATGAGGGGTCCTGGGAGAGGGGTTACGGTATTCATGAGGGGTCCTGGGAGAAGGGTTACGGTATTCATGAGGGGTCCTGGGGGAGGGGTTATGTTATTTATGAGGGGTCCTGGCGGACGGGCCATGCTATTTATGAGGAGTCCTGGGGGAGGGGTTACGGTATTCATGAGGGGTCCTGGGAGAGGGGTTACGGTATTCATGAGGGGTCCTGGGAGAGGGGTTACGGTATTCATGAGGGGTCCTGGGGGAGGGGTTATGTTATTTATGAGGGGTCCTGGCGGACGGGTCATGCTATTTATGAGGAGTCCTGGGGGAGGGGTTACGGTATTAATGAGGGGTCTTTGTAGAGTTGTGGAAATCTCGCTATGATGATCTGATCCCCGGGATCCCAGCAGATGCCGACACTGAGAGGTTTTCATTTTGATTCAGTGTTTATTAATTCTCCCAGAATCCCTTGCATTGTAAGAAATCCACAACTGTGCTAATCCCAGATTACAGGAGGAAACATCAGATTATGAGAAGATAACCTGCAGTAATAACATTGTATGCACACTCCTCTCCTGACATACTCTGTGCTGCTGGAGATCCTGCTCCTCCCACATGATCAGCACACTCCTCTCCTGACATACTCTGTGCTGCTGGAGATCCTGCTCCTCCCACATGATCAGCACACTCCTCTCCTGACATACTCTGTGCTGCTGGAGATCCTGCTCCCCCCACATGATCAGCACACTCCTCTCCTGACATACTCTGTGCTGCTGGAGATCCTGCTCCCCCCACATGATCAGCACACTCCTCTCCTGACATACTCTGTGCTGCTGGAGATCCTGCTCCCCCCACATGATCAGCACACTCCTCTCCTGACATACTCTGTGCTGCTGGAGATCCTGCTCCTCCCACATAATCAGCACACTCCTCTCCTGACATACTCTGTGCTGCTGGAGATCCTGCTCCTCCCACATGATCAGCACACTCCTCTCCTGACATACTCTGTGCTGCTGGAGTTCCTGCTCCCCCCACATGATCAGCACACTCCTCTCCTGACATACTCTGTGCTGCTGGAGATCCTGCTCCTCCCACATGATCAGCACACTCCTCTCCTGACATACTCTGTGCTGCTGGAGTTCCTGCTCCCCCCACATGATCAGCACACTCCTCTCCTGACATACTCTGTGCTGCTGGAGTTCCTGCTCCCCCCACATGATCAGCACACTCCTCTCCTGACATACTCTGTGCTGCTGGAGATCCTGCTCCCCCCACATGATCAGCACACTCCTCTCCTGACATACTCTGTGCTGCTGGAGATCCTGCTCCCCCCACATGATCAGCACACTCCTCTCCTGACATACTCTGTGCTGCTGGAGTTCCTGCTCCTCCCACATGATCAGCACACTCCTCTGCTGACATACTCTGTGCTGCTGGAGATCCTGCTCCTCCCACATGATCAGCACACTCCTCTCCTGACATACTCTGTGCTGCTGGAGTTCCTGCTCCTCCCACATGATCAGCACACTCCTCTCCTGACATACTCTGTGCTGCTGGAGATCCTGCTCCCCCCACATGATCAGCACACTCCTCTCCTGACATACTCTGTGCTGCTGGAGTTCCTGCTCCTCCCACATGATCAGCACACTCCTCTGCTGACATACTCTGTGCTGCTGGAGATCCTGCTCCTCCCACATAATCAGCACACTCCTCTCCTGACATACTCTGTGCTGCTGGAGATCCTACTCCTCCCACATGATCAGTACACTCCTCTCCTGACATACTCTGTGCTGCTGGAGATCCTGCTCCTCCCACATAATCAGCACACTCCTCTCCTGACATACTCTGTGCTGCTGGAGATCCTGCTCCTCCCACATGATCAGCACACTCCTCTCCTGACATACTCTGTGCTGCTGGAGATCCTGCTCCTCCCACATGATCAGCACACTCCTCTCCTGACATACTCTGTGCTGCTGGAGATCCTGCTCCTCCCACATAATCAGCACACTCCTCTCCTGACATACTCTGTGCTGCTGGAGATCCTGCTCCTTCCACTATGTAACTCTCAGCCTGTCACCTCCCACATGATCAGCACAATCCTCTCCTGACATACTCTGTGCTGCTGGGGATCCTGCTCGTTCCACTATGTAACTCTCAGCCTGTGACCTCCCACATGATCAGCTCACTCCTCTCCTGACATACTCTGTGCTGCTGGCGATCCTGCTCCTGCCACTATGTAACTCTCAGCCTGTGACCTCCCACATGATCAGCACACTCCTCTCCTGACATACTCTGTGCTGCTGGCGATCCTGCTCCTTCCACTATGTAACTCTCAGCCTGTGACCTCCCACATGATCAGCACACTCCTCTCCTGACATACTCTGTGCTGCTGGCGATCCTGCTCCTTCCACTATGTAACTCTCAGCCTGTCCACTCCCACATGATCAGCACACTCCTCTCCTGACATACTCTGTGCTGCTGGAGATCCTGCACCTTCCATTATGTAACTCTCAGCCTGTGACCTCCCTCCACATGATCAGCACACTCCTCTCCTGACATACTCTGTGCTGCTGGGGATCCTGCTCCTTCCACTATGTAACTCTCTGCCTGTCCACTCCCACATGATCAGCACACTCCTCTCCTGACATACTCTGTGCTGCTGGAGATCCTGCTCCTCCCACATAATCAGCACACTCCTCTCCTGACATACTCTGTGCTGCTGGAGATCCTGCTCCTCCCACATGATCAGCACACTCCTCTCCTGACATACTCTGTGCTGCTGGAGATCCTGCTCCTCCCACATGATCAGCACACTCCTCTCCTGACATACTCTGTGCTGCTGGAGATCCTGCTCCTTCCACTATGTAACTCTCAGCCTGTCACCTCCCATATGATCAGCACACTCCTCTCCTGACATACTCTGTGCTGCTGGAGATCCTGCTCCTCCCACTATGTAACTCTCAGCCTGTCACCTCCCACATGATCAGCACAATCCTCTCCTGACATACTCTGTGCTGCTGGGGATCCTGCTCCTTCCACTATGTAACTCTCAGCCTGTGACCTCCCACATGATCAGCTCACTCCTCTCCTGACATACTCTGTGCTGCTGGCGATCCTGCTCCTGCCACTATGTAACTCTCAGCCTGTCACCTCCCACATGATCAGCACACTCCTCTCCTGACATACTCTGTGCTGCTGGCGATCCTGCTCCTTCCACTATGTAACTCTCAGAATGTCACCTCCCACATGATCAGCACACTCCTCTCCTGACATACTCTGTGCTGCTGGCGATCCTGCTCCTTCCACTATGTAACTCTCAGCCTGTGACCTCCCTCCACATGATCAGCACACTCCTCTCCTGACATACTCTGTGCTGCTGGGGATCCTGCTCCTTCCACTATGTAACTCTCTGCCTGTCCACTCCCACATGATCAGCACACTCCTCTCCTGACATACTCTGTGCTGCTGGAGATCCTGCTCCTCCCACATAATCAGCACACTCCTCTCCTGACATACTCTGTGCTGCTGGAGATCCTGCTCCTCCCACATGATCAGCACACTCCTCTCCTGACATACTCTGTGCTGCTGGAGATCCTGCTCCCCCCACATGATCAGCACACTCCTCTCCTGACATACTCTGTGCTGCTGGAGATCCTGCTCCCCCCACATGATCAGCACACTCCTCTCCTGACATACTCTGTGCTGCTGGAGTTCCTGCTCCTCCCACATGATCAGCACACTCCTCTGCTGACATACTCTGTGCTGCTGGAGATCCTGCTCCTCCCACATGATCAGCACACTCCTCTCCTGACATACTCTGTGCTGCTGGAGTTCCTGCTCCTCCCACATGATCAGCACACTCCTCTCCTGACATACTCTGTGCTGCTGGAGATCCTGCTCCCCCCACATGATCAGCACACTCCTCTCCTGACATACTCTGTGCTGCTGGAGTTCCTGCTCCTCCCACATGATCAGCACACTCCTCTGCTGACATACTCTGTGCTGCTGGAGATCCTGCTCCTCCCACATAATCAGCACACTCCTCTCCTGACATACTCTGTGCTGCTGGAGATCCTACTCCTCCCACATGATCAGTACACTCCTCTCCTGACATACTCTGTGCTGCTGGAGATCCTGCTCCTCCCACATAATCAGCACACTCCTCTCCTGACATACTCTGTGCTGCTGGAGATCCTGCTCCTCCCACATAATCAGCACACTCCCCTCCTGACATACTCTGTGCTGCTGGAGATCCTGCTCCTCCCACATGATCAGCACACTCCTCTCCTGACATACTCTGTGCTGCTGGAGATCCTGCTCCTCCCACATGATCAGCACACTCCTCTCCTGACATACTCTGTGCTGCTGGAGATCCTGCTCCTCCCACATAATCAGCACACTCCTCTCCTGACATACTCTGTGCTGCTGGAGATCCTGCTCCTTCCACTATGTAACTCTCAGCCTGTCACCTCCCACATGATCAGCACAATCCTCTCCTGACATACTCTGTGCTGCTGGGGATCCTGCTCGTTCCACTATGTAACTCTCAGCCTGTGACCTCCCACATGATCAGCTCACTCCTCTCCTGACATACTCTGTGCTGCTGGCGATCCTGCTCCTGCCACTATGTAACTCTCAGCCTGTGACCTCCCACATGATCAGCACACTCCTCTCCTGACATACTCTGTGCTGCTGGCGATCCTGCTCCTTCCACTATGTAACTCTCAGAATGTCACCTCCCACATGATCAGCACACTCCTCTCCTGACATACTCTGTGCTGCTGGCGATCCTGCTCCTTCCACTATGTAACTCTCAGCCTGTCCACTCCCACATGATCAGCACACTCCTCTCCTGACATACTCTGTGCTGCTGGAGATCCTGCACCTTCCATTATGTAACTCTCAGCCTGTGACCTCCCTCCACATGATCAGCACACTCCTCTCCTGACATACTCTGTGCTGCTGGGGATCCTGCTCCTTCCACTATGTAACTCTCTGCCTGTCCACTCCCACATGATCAGCACACTCCTCTCCTGACATACTCTGTGCTGCTGGAGATCCTGCTCCTCCCACATAATCAGCACACTCCTCTCCTGACATACTCTGTGCTGCTGGAGATCCTGCTCCTCCCACATGATCAGCACACTCCTCTCCTGACATACTCTGTGCTGCTGGAGATCCTGCTCCTCCCACATAATCAGCACACTCCTCTCCTGACATACTCTGTGCTGCTGGAGATCCTGCTCCTTCCACTATGTAACTCTCAGCCTGTCACCTCCCACATGATCAGCACAATCCTCTCCTGACATACTCTGTGCTGCTGGGGATCCTGCTCGTTCCACTATGTAACTCTCAGCCTGTGACCTCCCACATGATCAGCTCACTCCTCTCCTGACATACTCTGTGCTGCTGGCGATCCTGCTCCTGCCACTATGTAACTCTCAGCCTGTGACCTCCCACATGATCAGCACACTCCTCTCCTGACATACTCTGTGCTGCTGGCGATCCTGCTCCTTCCACTATGTAACTCTCAGAATGTCACCTCCCACATGATCAGCACACTCCTCTCCTGACATACTCTGTGCTGCTGGCGATCCTGCTCCTTCCACTATGTAACTCTCAGCCTGTCCACTCCCACATGATCAGCACACTCCTCTCCTGACATACTCTGTGCTGCTGGAGTTCCTGCTCCTCCCACATGATCAGCACACTCCTCTGCTGACATACTCTGTGCTGCTGGAGATCCTGCTCCTCCCACATGATCAGCACACTCCTCTCCTGACATACTCTGTGCTGCTGGAGTTCCTGCTCCTCCCACATGATCAGCACACTCCTCTCCTGACATACTCTGTGCTGCTGGAGATCCTGCTCCCCCCACATGATCAGCACACTCCTCTCCTGACATACTCTGTGCTGCTGGAGTTCCTGCTCCTCCCACATGATCAGCACACTCCTCTGCTGACATACTCTGTGCTGCTGGAGATCCTGCTCCTCCCACATAATCAGCACACTCCTCTCCTGACATACTCTGTGCTGCTGGAGATCCTACTCCTCCCACATGATCAGTACACTCCTCTCCTGACATACTCTGTGCTGCTGGAGATCCTGCTCCTCCCACATAATCAGCACACTCCTCTCCTGACATACTCTGTGCTGCTGGAGATCCTGCTCCTCCCACATAATCAGCACACTCCCCTCCTGACATACTCTGTGCTGCTGGAGATCCTGCTCCTCCCACATGATCAGCACACTCCTCTCCTGACATACTCTGTGCTGCTGGAGATCCTGCTCCTCCCACATGATCAGCACACTCCTCTCCTGACATACTCTGTGCTGCTGGAGATCCTGCTCCTCCCACATAATCAGCACACTCCTCTCCTGACATACTCTGTGCTGCTGGAGATCCTGCTCCTTCCACTATGTAACTCTCAGCCTGTCACCTCCCACATGATCAGCACAATCCTCTCCTGACATACTCTGTGCTGCTGGGGATCCTGCTCGTTCCACTATGTAACTCTCAGCCTGTGACCTCCCACATGATCAGCTCACTCCTCTCCTGACATACTCTGTGCTGCTGGCGATCCTGCTCCTGCCACTATGTAACTCTCAGCCTGTGACCTCCCACATGATCAGCACACTCCTCTCCTGACATACTCTGTGCTGCTGGCGATCCTGCTCCTTCCACTATGTAACTCTCAGAATGTCACCTCCCACATGATCAGCACACTCCTCTCCTGACATACTCTGTGCTGCTGGCGATCCTGCTCCTTCCACTATGTAACTCTCAGCCTGTCCACTCCCACATGATCAGCACACTCCTCTCCTGACATACTCTGTGCTGCTGGAGATCCTGCACCTTCCATTATGTAACTCTCAGCCTGTGACCTCCCTCCACATGATCAGCACACTCCTCTCCTGACATACTCTGTGCTGCTGGGGATCCTGCTCCTTCCACTATGTAACTCTCTGCCTGTCCACTCCCACATGATCAGCACACTCCTCTCCTGACATACTCTGTGCTGCTGGAGATCCTGCTCCTCCCACATAATCAGCACACTCCTCTCCTGACATACTCTGTGCTGCTGGAGATCCTGCTCCTCCCACATGATCAGCACACTCCTCTCCTGACATACTCTGTGCTGCTGGAGATCCTGCTCCTCCCACATGATCAGCACACTCCTCTCCTGACATACTCTGTGCTGCTGGAGATCCTGCTCCTCCCACATGATCAGCACACTCCTCTCCTGACATACTCTGTGCTGCTGGAGATCCTGCTCCTTCCACTATGTAACTCTCAGCCTGTCACCTCCCATATGATCAGCACACTCCTCTCCTGACATACTCTGTGCGGCTGGAGATCCTGCTCCTCCCACTATGTAACTCTCAGCCTGTCACCTCCCACATGATCAGCACAATCCTCTCCTGACATACTCTGTGCTGCTGGGGATCCTGCTCCTTCCACTATGTAACTCTCAGCCTGTGACCTCCCACATGATCAGCTCACTCCTCTCCTGACATACTCTGTGCTGCTGGCGATCCTGCTCCTGCCACTATGTAACTCTCAGCCTGTCACCTCCCACATGATCAGCACACTCCTCTCCTGACATACTCTGTGCTGCTGGCGATCCTGCTCCTTCCACTATGTAACTCTCAGAATGTCACCTCCCACATGATCAGCACACTCCTCTCCTGACATACTCTGTGCTGCTGGCGATCCTGCTCCTTCCACTATGTAACTCTCAGCCTGTGACCTCCCTCCACATGATCAGCACACTCCTCTCCTGACATACTCTGTGCTGCTGGGGATCCTGCTCCTTCCACTATGTAACTCTCTGCCTGTCCACTCCCACATGATCAGCACACTCCTCTCCTGACATACTCTGTGCTGCTGGAGATCCTGCTCCTCCCACATAATCAGCACACTCCTCTCCTGACATACTCTGTGCTGCTGGAGATCCTGCTCCTCCCACATGATCAGCACACTTCTCTCCTGACATACTCTGTGCTGCTGGAGATCCTGCTCCTCCCACATGATCAGCACACTCCTCTCCTGACATACTCTGTGCTGCTGGAGATCCTGCTCCTCCCACATGATCAGCACACTCCTCTCCTGACATACTCTGTGCTGCTGGAGATCCTGCTCCTTCCACTATGTAACTCTCAGCCTGTCACCTCCCATATGATCAGCACACTCCTCTCCTGACATACTCTGTGCTGCTGGAGATCCTGCTCCTCCCACTATGTAACTCTCAGCCTGTCACCTCCCACATGATCAGCACAATCCTCTCCTGACATACTCTGTGCTGCTGGGGATCCTGCTCCTTCCACTATGTAACTCTCAGCCTGTGACCTCCCACATGATCAGCTCACTCCTCTCCTGACATACTCTGTGCTGCTGGCGATCCTGCTCCTGCCACTATGTAACTCTCAGCCTGTGACCTCCCACATGATCAGCAGACTCCTCTCCTGACATACTCTGTGCTGCTGGCGATCCTGCTCCTTCCACTATGTAACTCTCAGCCTGTCACCTCCCACATGATCAGCACACTCCTCTCCTGACATACTCTGTGCTGCTGGAGATCCTGCACCTTCCATTATGTAACTCTCAGCCTGTGACCTCCCTCCACATGATCAGCACACTCCTCTCCTGACATACTCTGTGCTGCTGGGGATCCTGCTCCTTCCACTATGTAACTCTCTGCCTGTCCACTCCCACATGATCAGCACACTCCTCTCCTGACATACTCTGTGCTGCTGGAGATCCTGCTCCTCCCACATGATTAGCACACTCCTCTCCTGACATCCTCTGTGCTGCTGGTTTATAATTGAAATGCAGTTATGAACACTCACCGGAAAGAATGAAGAAGATCCCAGAGACGAAGGCAAGGATGGTTCTATGAGGGCGGATGTGACCCACGTTATTGAGAATGAACCCGATGAACATGAAGAAGAGGCTGACGAGTGGGAACGGGGTGGCAGAGCGGATCATTTCTGGAGAAGTAGAGAAATAAGGGGTCATCTGCGTCCTGTGTTAGAAGGCAATGATAGAACTCAGGGGAGAGAGCCCCCATGTCCAAGGGGGTACCAAAAGATTTCCTTCATAACCTGCAGGTGGCGCTGTCACTATTATCTGCTATGATATAACACTAGTAAAATGGCCCTTTAATTAAAAGGGACAGGACGTAGATTTAGAAGAGCCGTCACTTGAAATTCTGGAAATTAGACGTCTTACATGGGTCTCTATAGGGGTGCCCACCTTGGGCCCTTTGTTTTCCCGCTGTGGCCCCTAAAATCAGTGCCAAATGTTAACACAGTGATTAGTCAGAGCCCCCCAGTATTTTATGTCTTCATGGTAAAATCTCAGAGGACCCCATTAATGTCCCGTATAATGTAGGACTAGAGGGGGCAACTGCACCCACTAAATCAGGGGGCACATGACACCTCCCAGCAATCCTGACTTTTTAAACGGGGGAAGCCTACTTCTTGTAGACCCCTGACCCACTTTGAGGACATTTAGCGTGCGCCCCCTAGTCCAGTTTTGAGGTCACAGAGACCCCCTTATCCAAAAGGAAACCTGCCCCAGTAACCCTGCCCTTGTAACCCTGCCCGTGTAACCCTGCGCCTGTAACCCTGCCCGTGTAACCCTGCGCCTGTAACCCTGCCCGTGTAACCCTGCGCCTGTAACCCTGCCCTTGTAACCCTGCCCCTGTAACCCTGCCCTTGTAACCCTGCTCGTGTAACCCTGCTCGTGTAACCCTGCCCCTGTAACCCTGCCCGTGTAACCCTGCCCGTGTAACCCTGCCCGTGTAGCCCTGCCCGTGTAACCCTGCCCTTGTAACTTTGTAACCCTGCCCGTGTAACCCTGCCCATGTAACCTTGTAACCCTGCCCGTGTAACCCTGCCCCTGTAACGCTGCCCCTGTAACGCTGCCCGTGTAACCCTGCCCGTGTAACCCTGCCCGTGTAACCCTGCCCCTGTAACCCTGCCCGTGTAAGCCTGCCCCTGTAACGCTGCCCCTGTAACGCTGCCCGTGTAACCCTGCCCGTGTAACCCTGCCCGTGTAACCCTGCCCTTGTAACCCTGCCCGTGTAACCCTGCCCGTGTAGCCCTGCCCGTGTAACCCTGCCCTTGTAACTTTGTAACCCTGCCCGTGTAACCCTGCCCGTGTAACCCTGCCCATGTAACCTTGTAACCCTGCCCGTGTAACCCTGCCCCTGTAACGCTGCCCCTGTAACGCTGCCCGTGTAACCCTGCCCGTGTAACCCTGCCCGTGTAACCCTGCCCCTGTAACCCTGCCCGTGTAAGCCTGCCCCTGTAACGCTGCCCCTGTAACCCTGCCCGTGTAACCCTGCCCTTGTAACCCTGCCCGTGTAACCCTGCCCGTGTAACCTTGTAACCCTGCCCGTGTAACCCTGCCCGTGTAACCTTGTAACCCTGCCCGTGTAACCCTGCCCCTGTAACCCTGCCCGTGTAACCCTGCCCGTGTAACGCTGCCCCTGTAACCCTGCCCCTGTAACGCTGCCCCTGTAACCCTGCCCATGTAACCTTGTAACCCTGCCCGTGTAACCCTGCCCCTGTAACCCTGCCCGTGTAACCCTGCCCGTGTAACCCTGCCCCTGTAACCCTGCCCATGTAACCTTGTAACCCTGCCCATGTAACCCTGCCCGTGTAACCCTGCCCGTGTAACCCTGCCCCTGTAACCCTGCCCTTGTAACCCTGCCAATGTAACCTTGTAACCCTGCCCCTGTAACGCTGCCCGTGTAACCCTGCTCGTGTAACCCTGCCCGTGTAACCCTGCCCCTGTAATCCTGCCCGTGTAACCCTGCCCTTGTAACCCTGCCAATGTAACCTTGTAACCCTGCCCCTGTAACGCTGCCCCTGTAACGCTGCCCCTGTAACGCTGCCCGTGTAACCCTGCCCATGTAACCCTGCCCATGTAACCCTGCCCCTGTTACATAGTTTGTACGGTTGAAAAAAGATACATGTCCATCAAGTTCAACCCTGTAATCTTGCCCCTGTAACCCTACGCCGATGACTCTTCCCTGAGGACAGGCTCCCTTTAAATTACTCTTTGAAGGCATGGTCTTACTCAACACGCTGATGGTGGACTCTGAGGTCATCTGGACGTTCATCGGCATGACATACTCTATGGTGAAGCAGCGCCCCTGCTCCTCACCTACAACAGAAAACAGAGGAAACCTGACCATGGTACCTGTATCCTGAATGCCCAGTAAACGACAAACTTACACATAGGAGGGAGGCTACACAGTAATGTCCCTATATATGGTGTGATGTCACTATATACTGTGTGATGCCACTATATACTGTGTAATGTCACTATGTACTGTGTGATGTCACTATGTACTGTGTGATGTCACTACGTACTGTGTAATGTCACTATGTACTGTGTGATGTCACTATGTACTGTGTGATGTCACTACATACTGTGTGGTGTCACTATATACTGTGTGATGTCACTATATACTGTGTGATGTCACTATATACTGTGTAATGTCACTACATACTGTGTGATGTCACTACATACTGTGTGAGGTCACTATATACTGTGTGAGGTCACTATATACTGTGTGATGTCACTATATACAGTGTGATGTCACTATATACTGTGTGATGTCACTATATACTGTGTGATGTCACTATATACTGTGTGATGTCACTATATACTGTGTGATGTCACTATATACTGTGTGATGCCACTACATACAGTGTGATGTCACTACATACAGTGTGATGTCACTATATACAGTGTGATGTCACTATATACTGTGTGATGTCACTATATACAGTGTGATGTCACTATATACAGTGTGATGTCACTATATACTGTGTGATGTCACTATATCCTGTGTGATGCCACTACATACAGTGTGATGTCACTATATACTGTGTGATGTCACTATATAATGTGTGATGCCACTATGTACTGTGTGATGCCACTACATACAGTGTGATGCCACTACATGCAGTGTGATGCCACTACATGCAGTGTGATGTCACTATATACTGAGTGATGTCACTATATACTGTGTGATGCCATTATATACTGTGTGATGCCACTATATACTGTGTGATGCCACTATATACTGTGTGATGTCACTATATATTGTGTAATGTCACTACATACTGTGTGATGTCACTATATACTGTGTGATGCCACTATATACTGTGTGATGCCACTACATACAGTGTGATGTCACTATATACTGTGTGATGTCACTATATACTGTGTGATGCCACTATATACTGTGTGATATCACTATATACTGTGTGATGTCACTATATACTGTGTGATGCCACTATGTACTGTGTGATGTCACTATATACTGTGTGATGCCACTACATACAGTGTGATGTCACTATATACTGTGTGATAACACTATATACTGTGTGATGTCACTATATACTGTGTGATGCCACTATGTACTGTGTGATGTCACTATATACTGTGTGATGCCACTACATACAGTGTGATGTCACTATATACTGTGTGATGCCATTATATACTGTGTGATGCCACTATATACTGTGTGATGCCACTATGTACTGTGTGATGCCACTATATACTGTGTGATGTCACTATATACTGTGTAATGTCACTATGTATTGTGTGATGCCACTATATACTGTATGATGTCACTATATAATGTGAGATGTCACTATGTACTGTGTGATGCCACTATATACTGTGTGATGTCACTATATAATGTGAGATGTCACTATATACTGTGTGGTGTCACTATGTACTGTGTATGTCATTATGTACTGTGTGATGTCACTATATACTGTGTGGTGTCACTATATACTGTGTGGTGTCACTATATACTGTGTGATGTCACTATATAATGTGTGATGTCACTATGTACTGTGTGATGTCACTATGTACTGTGTATGTCATTATGTACTGTGTGATGTCACTATGTACTGTGTGATGTCACTATATACTGTGTGATGTCACTATATACTGTGTGAGGTCACTATATACAGTGTGATGTCACTATATACTGTGTGATGTCACTATATACTGTGTGAGGTCACTATATACTGTGTGATGTCACTATGTACTGTGTGATGTCACTAAGTACTGTGTGATGTCACTAAGTACTGTGTGATGTCACTATATACTGTGTAATGTCACTATGCATTGTGTGATGCCACTATATACTGTGTGAGGTCACTATATACAGTGTGATGTCACTATATACAGTGTGATGTCACTATATACTGTGTGATGTCACTATATACTGTGGGAGGTCACTATATACTGTGGGAGGTCACTATATACTGTGTGAGGTCACTATATACTGTGTAATGTCACTATATACTGTGTAATGTCACTATGTATTGTGTGATGTCACTATATACTGTGTGATGCCACTATATACTGTGTGATGTCACTATATACTGTGTGATGTAACTATATACTGTGGGAGGTCACTATATACTGTGGGAGGTCACTATATACTGTGTGAGGTCACTATATACTGTGTAATGTCACTATATACTGTGTAATGTCACTATGTATTGTGTGATGTTACTATATACTGTGTGATGTCACTATATACTGTGTGATGTCACTATATACAGTGTGATGTCATTATGTATTGTGTGATGTCATGATGTACTGTGTGATGTCACTATATACTGTGTGATGCCACTATATACTGTGTGATGCCACTACATACAGTGTGATGTCACTATGTACTGTCTGATGTCACTATATAATGTGTGATGTCACTATGTACTGTGTGATGTCACTAAGTACTGTGTGATGCGACTATATAATGTGTGATGTCACTATGTACTGTATGATGTCACTATATAATGTGTGATGTCACTATGTACTGTGTGATGTCACTAAGTACTGTGTGATGTCACTAAGTACTGTGTGATGTCACTATATACTGTGTGATCCAAAGAAGTAGTAGGACAACAGCACACGTCTTCAAATCATCAAAGTGGTTTTATTGTCAAGACATCCACAAACGACAAGCAACGTTTCGACCCATAGTGAGTGAAGGGTCTGTGTGATGTCACTATATACTGTGTGGTGTCACTATATAATGTGTGATGTCACTATGTACTGTGTGATGTCACTATATACTGTGTGATGTCCCTATATACTGTGTGATGTCACTACATACTGTGTGATATCACTACGTATTGTGTGATGTCACTATATACTGTGTGATGTCACTATATACTGTGTAATGTCACTACATACTGTGTGATGTCACTATATACTGTGTGATGTCACTATATATTGTGTGATGTCACTATATACTGTGTGATGTCACTATATACAGTGTGATGTCATTATGTACTGTGTGATGTCATGATGTACTGTGTGATGTCACTATATACTGTGTGATGCCACTATATACTGTGTGATGCCACTATATACTGTGTGATGCCACTACATACAGTGTGATGTAACTATATACAGTGTGATGTAACTATATACAGTGTGATGCCACTATATACTGTGTGATGCCATTATATACTGTGTGATGCCATTATATACTGTGTGATGCTACTATATACTGTGTGATGCTACTATATACTGTGTGATGTCACTATATAATGTGTGATGTCACTATGTACTGTGTGACGTCACTATGTACTGTGTGATGTCACTAAGTACTGTGTGAGGTCACTATATACTGTGTGATGTCACTATATACTGTGTGAGGTCACTATATACAGTGTGAGGTCACTACATACAGTGTGATGTCACTACATACAGTATGATGTCACTATATACTGTGTGATGTCACTACATACTGTGTGATATCACTACGTATTGTGTGATGTCACTATATACTGTGTGATGTCACTATATACTGTGTGATGTCACTATATACTGTGTAATGTCACTACATACTGTGTGATATCACTACGTATTGTGTGATGTCACTATATACTGTGTCATGTCACTATATACTGTGTGATGTCACTATATACTGTGTGATGTCACTATATACTGTGTAATGTCACTACATACTGTGTAATGTCACTACGTATTGTGTGATGTCACTATATACTGTGTGATGTCACTATATACTGTGTGATGTCATTATATACAGTGTGATGTCATTATATACTGTGTGATGCCATTATATACTGTGTGATGTCATTATGTACTATGTGATGCCACTATATACTGTGTGATGCCATTAAATACAGTGTGATGTCATTATGTACTGTGTGATGTCATTATGTACTGTGTGATGCCACTATATACTGTGTGATGTCACTATATACTGTGTGATGTCACTATATACTGTGTGATGTCACTATATACTGTGTGATTTCACTATATACTGTGTGATGTCACTATATACTGTGTGATGTCACTATATACTGTGTGATTTCACTATATACTGTGTGAGGTCACTATATACTGTGTGATGTCACTATATACTGTGTGATTTCATTATATACTGTGTGATGTCACTATATACTGTGTGATGTCACTATATAATGTGTGATGTCACTATGTACTGTGTGATGTCACTATGTACTGTGTGATGTCACTACGTATTGTGTGATGTCACTATATACTGTGTGATGTCACTATATACTGTGTAATGTCACTACATACTGTGTAATGTCACTACGTATTGTGTGATGTCACTATATACTGTGTGATGTCACTATATACTGTGTGATGTCATTATATACAGTGTGATGTCATTATATACTGTGTGATGCCATTATATACTGTGTGATGTCATTATGTACTGTGTGATGCCACTATATACTGTGTGATGCCATTATATACAGTGTGATGTCATTATGTACTGTGTGATGCCACTATATACTGTGTGATGTCATTATGTACTGTATGATTTCACTATATACTGTGTGATGTCACTATATACTGTGTGATGTCACTATATACTGTGTGATTTCACTATATACTGTGTGAGGTCACTATATACTGTTTGGTGTCACTATATACTGTGTGATTTCACTATATAATGTGTGATGTCACTATGTACTGTGTGATGTCACTATGTACTGTGTGATGTCACTACGTATTGTGTGATGTCACTATATACTGTGTGATGTCACTATATACTGTGTAATGTCACTACATACTGTGTAATGTCACTACGTATTGTGTGATGTCACTATATACTGTGTGATGTCACTATATACTGTGTGATGTCATTATATACAGTGTGATGTCATTATATACTGTGTGATGCCATTATATACTGTGTGATGTCATTATGTACTGTGTGATGCCACTATATACTGTGTGATGCCATTATATACAGTGTGATGTCATTATGTACTGTGTGATGCCACTATATACTGTGTGATGTCATTATGTACTGTATGATTTCACTATATACTGTGTGATGTCACTATATACTGTGTGATGTCACTATATACTGTGTGATTTCACTATATACTGTGTGAGGTCACTATATACTGTTTGGTGTCACTATATACTGTGTGATTTCACTATATAATGTGTGATGTCACTATGTACTGTGTGATGTCACTATGTACTGTGTGATGTCACTACGTATTGTGTGATGTCACTACGTATTGTGTGATGTCACTATATACTGTGTGATGTCACTATATACTGTGTAATGTCACTACATACTGTGTAATGTCACTACGTATTGTGTGATGTCACTATATACTGTGTGATGTCATTATATACAGTGTGATGTCATTATATACTGTGTGATGCCATTATATACTGTGTGATGTCATTATGTACTGTGTGATGCCACTATATACTGTGTGATGCCATTATATACAGTGTGATGTCATTATGTACTGTGTGATGCCACTACATACTGTGTGATGTCACTATATACTGTGTGATATCACTATATACTGTGTGATTTCACTATATACTGTGTGATTTCACTATATACTGTGTGAGGTCACTATATACTGTTTGGTGTCACTATATACTGTGTGGTGTCACTATATACTGTGTGATTTCACTATATACTGTGTGATGTCACTATATACTGTGTGATGTCACTATATACTGTGTGATGTCACTATATACTGTGTGATGTCACTATATACTGTGTGATTTCACTATATACTGTGTGATTTCACTATATACTGTGTGATGTCACTATATACTGTGTGATTTCACTATATACTGTGTGATGTCACTATATACTGTGTGATGTCACTATATACAGTGTGAGGTCACTACATACAGTGTGATGTCACTACATACAGTATGATGTCACTATATACTGTGTGATGTCACTATATACTGTGTGGTGTCACTATATACTGTGTGGTGTCACTATATACTGTGTGATTTCACTATATAATGTGTGATGTCACTATGTACTGTGTGATGTCACTATATACTGTGTGATGTCACTAAGTACTGTGTGATGTCACTATATACTGTGTGATGTCACTATATACTGTGTGATGTCACTAAGTACTGTGTGATGTCACTATATACTGTGTGATGTCACTATACACAGCAGCAGATTACAACACACAGGTTTTACACCTTGATTGTACCTGCCAGGAAGCAGACCCTCCAAAGCCCGGAGTGCAGGGACATCTTGATCTCGGTTGTCTGGTTTTGGGGGAGAATGATCCCTTCTTCTAGGTAGAGCCAGTAGTCAGTGCTGACCGCAATCCCCAGAAGCCCCAGACTACACACTGCGAACACACTGCTGAGCAACGTCAAGGCTTTCCTGCTGCAGGCCCCCATCCCACAGAGCATCAGGTCCAACAGGGTACAGATGAGGACCTACCGAAACAAGGGGACACCAGGTTACCCTCCATCTGCAGATACAACCAAGACCCTGACACTTGGGGTACAGGATAATGCCAGCTGCCCACAGAATGAGAGTATGTGATTACTGCCCCGACCAGTCCATAAATAACATGGTATAGAATGAACCCAGCACTGACACCTAATGGTCTCCACTGGTATTGCAGATAGATTGATCAATCGATAGATAGATAGAAAGATAGATAGATAGATAGATAGATAGATAGAGACAGACAAACCGTGGACCATGCTAGTATCTATGTACTATTGTACACCAATTCTACTATTTACACCATTCTAAAAGATAACCCCACAGCAGTGTTCAAGAAGGAGCTTTTAGGTATCCTGCGGGATGCAAAGAGCAGGTCTTTGATCAGTGCTAGCGAATTCAACTTTCTATTTCCTCAATTTCCTATCATGGCATGCTTTTATAGCCTGCCAAAAATCCACAAGGGCTATCCTCCCCTACGTGGTAGACCCATTGTATCAGGTATTAATAATCTTACCCAGAATGTGAGCACATATATAGACCAGGTGCTGCGTCCGTTTGTGCTAGGTCCCACATCATATGTACGTGATACCATGGATGTTTTAAAACAAATTGAGGGTATGACTTTGGAACATAATACATTTCTGGCCAGTCTGGATGTAGAGGCTTTGTACTCCTCCATTCCACATAGACTTGGCTGTGAAGAAGTGGAATACTTTCTAAAATCCAGGGGCCCTCAATATGTGGCTCATAACCAGCTTGTTTTGCAATTATTACACTTTGTGTTAGAAAGGAATGTTTTTATCTTTGAAGACCGGATTTTTCATCAGCAACGCGGCACAGCAATGGGGAGTCCCACTGCTCCCACGTATGCAAACTTGTTTCTTGGCTGGTGGGAAGAGACAGTTGTCTTTGGGGATAAATTTGTCAAATGGACTTCATCAATAGGGATCTGGATTAGATATATTGATGACGTGTTGTTGCTCTGGAATTCCACAGTGGAGGAATTCAATAATTTTGTGGCAGCCCTTAATACAAACGATCTAGGGCTCAGGTTCACATGTGAGATCAGTGATCAGGAATTATCTTTTTTAGATCTTAAGATAATTAAAACTAAGGAAGGCACAATACGTACTAAAGTACACCGAAAGGAGACAGCAACCAATAGCTTCCTACAATGGAACAGTTGTCACCCTATCCCCTCAAACGTGGGATTCCCAGAGGCCAATTCATGAGAGTACGCCGAAATTGTAGTTCAATGGACGATTTTGAGTCACAGGCACATGACCTCACAAACAGATTGAAGGAGAGGGGCTTCCCTAAGGGGGTAATTAGAAAGGCCTATGAGGGAGCGAGGGATGCAGATAGGCAGAGCCTTTTAGTCCCTAGACAACGTCAAGAGGAAAGGGTCACGAGGCTCATAGGTACTTTTGACTCCAAACAATCTGAGATCATGGAAATCCTCAAGAGGTATTGGCGTATCCGAGGAGCCGATGCGGACTTGGCGGATCAGATAACTCAATGGCCTTCAGTCACGTTCCGTAGAGGTAAAAACATCAGGGACAGGGTGATGCAGAGCTGTTTTGATCCAATAATCCAAAAGGGTACTTGGTTAGACAGGCAGATACCGGCCACACGTGGTAGTTGTAGAGCCTGTGATTTCATTCAAAGTGGAAAAAAATTCAAAAGTGTTACCACCAAGGCTGAGTATGATATCCGAGATTTTGTGAACTGCAAAACGGCTGGAGTTGTCTATTTAATCACATGTCCGTGCCCACTGAATTACGTGGGCAAGACGATACGGCAGTTTCGGCGCCGGATTAGGGAACATGTTGGAGATGTTACAAATGAAAGAGATACTTCCATATCAAAACATGTGCATGCAAAACATCAAGGCAGGGCAGAATGTTTGATATTTCAGGCAATTGAATTGGTACGTCCTCCTAAACGGGGAGGGGACTGGGATAACCTCATTCTGCGTAAAGAGGCCCAATGGATCTACAGACTGGCTTGCGTACATCCTGAAGGGTTAAACGAGCAAACAAATTATACCTGTTTTATTTAATATACAATCCATATCAAGTCATAGGGCTTTTCTGGTCCTCTGGGTGGGGGTATGGTAATGCGTTCCTAGTCCCAGTGCAGTCACTTGTAATATATCAATCAATAAGTAGCAGGTATGGCAATTGAGTCCAGGAGTGTGTCAAATGTTTTACGTGAGGTTTACAATTACGTCGTTCCTCCATCCATATATTATGTATTTTCAGGGTAGGTGCTCCTATCGTGGTAGTCCAATTGCGGCCCTGAGCTGATCCGCAACATATATCCAACCTAATAGTGTTATACTCCATCCTTGAATAGCATGAGGCTTTGTGTAGTAAATAGATACTTCTACAGCCTCCCATTGAGTCCGCATGCTCTGTGTTGTTTACATTGTTACTTCCGGGTATGTCAGCTGACAGCCGGGAGTCACATGGTTGAGCATCATGGATGTGCTGGGCCAGTGTGATTGGCTGTTTGATGTATGCTGCCGGAGCCAGGGGGCGGAGTATTCAGTTCATAGTGACTCAGAGTCCCAGAGTGAAGCATGCCGCTGACATCTATGCGTGCATGCTTCCGTGTTGTGCAGTAGAATATCTGCTGCTGAAGATATATCGCTGGCATCCTGGCCAGACTGACAGACCCCTGATGATAAGTATAGAAACGCGTAGGGTCGGGTGAAGTGAGGGAATTTTGCGTAGGGGGCAGTGGCATTGATGTGCATCTGTACATTGGGAGAATCTGGTGCGGTTAACGCAGGCTCCTGTGTGAACGAGGGTCTAAACCACTGCTTTACCAATGTTATACGCTGATTCCATATTCTGATATCTCTGTTTACATACCCAGTCATTAAGGGTTCGCAAACGAACTAGGACCCGGAGTATTGTGTTTAATACGTTTTTAAATACACGGTTGGGCTTTTCACAGTGGTGATTGTACCCCTGTTTTTAGATAGCTATGAAATAAAAATTATACATTTTACTCATTTATCACTTCAGTGAATTTTTTTAGTATCTATGTATAACTTATTCCAGCTGTGTATATATATAATATACAAAAGATACCCAGGTTATACCAGCATGCTCCATATCACTATATACAGGAAGATATATAACTTATACCAGCTGTACATATATAATTATATACAGAAGATACCCAGGTTATACCAGCATGCTCCATATCACTATATACAAGAAGATATATAACTTATACCAGCTGTACATATATAATTATATACAGAAGATACCCAGGTTATACCAGCATGCTCCATATCACTATATACAAGAAGATGTATAACTAATACCAGCTGTACATATATAATTATATACAGAAGATACCCAGGTTATACCAGCATGCTCCATATCACTATATACAAGAAGATGTATAACTTATACCAGCTGTACATATATAATTATATACAGAAGATACCCAGGTTATACCAGCATGCTCCATATCACTATATACAAGAAGATGTGTAACTTATACCAGCTGTACATATATAATTATATACAGGAGATACCCAGGTTATACCAGCATGCTCCATATCACTATATACAAGAAGATATATAACTTATACCAGCTGTACATATATAATTATATACAGAAGATACCCAGGTTATACCAGCATGCTCCATATCACTATATACAAGAAGATGTATAACTTATACCAGCTGTACATATATAATTATATACAGAAGATACCCAGGTTATACCAGCATGCTCCATATCACTATATACAAGAAGATGTATAACTTATACCAGCTGTACATATATAATTATATACAGAAGATACCCAGGTTATACCAGCATGCTCCATATCACTATATACAAGAAGATGTATAACTTATACCAGCTGTACATATATAATTATATACAGAAGATACCCAGGTTATACCAGCATGCTCCATATCAATATATACAAGAAGATGTATAACTTATACCAGCTGTACATATATAATTATATACAGAAGATACCCAGGTTATACCAGCATGCTCCATATCACTATATACAAGAAGATGTATAACTTATACCAGCTGTACAGATATAATTATATACAGAAGATACCCAGGTTATACCAGCACGCTCCATATCACTGTATACAAGAATATGAATAACTTATACCAGCTACACATATATAATTATATACAGAAGATACCCAGGATATACCAGCATGCTCCATATTACTATATACAAGAAGATGTATAACTTATACCAGCTGTACATATATAATTATATACAGAAGATACCCAGGTTATACCAGCATGCTCCATATCACTATATACAAGAAGATGTATAACTTATACCAGCTGTACATATATAATTATATACAGGAGATACCCAGGTTATACCAGCATGCTCCATATCACTATATACAAGAAGATGTATAACTTATTCCAGCTGTGTATATATATAATATACAAAAGATACCCAGGTTATACCAGCATGCTCCATATCACTATATACAAGAAGATATATAACTTATACCAGCTGTACATATATAATTATATACAGAAGATACCCAGGTTATACCAGCGTGCTCCATATCACTATATACAAGAAGATGTATAACTTATACCAGCTGCACATATATAATTATATACAGAAGATACCCAGGTTATACCAGCATGCTCCATATCACTATATACAAGATGTATAACTTATACCAGCTGTACATATATAATTATATACAGAAGATACCCAGGTTATACCAGCGTGCTCCATATCACTATATACAAGAAGATGTATAACTTATACCAGCTGCACATATATAATTATATACAGAAGATACCCAGGTTATACCAGCGTGCTCCATATCACTATATACAAGAAGATGTATAACTTATACCAGCTGCACATATATAATTATATACAGAAGATACCCAGGTTATACCAGCATGCTCCATATCACTATATACAAGATGTATAACTTATACCAGCTGTGTATATATATAATATACAAAAGATACCCAGGTTATACCAGCATGCTCCATATCACTATATACAAGAAGATATATAACTTATACCAGCTGTACATATATAATTATATACAGAAGATACCCAGGTTATACCAGCATGCTCCATATCACTATATACAAGATGTATAACTTATACCAGCTGTGTATATATATAATATACAAAAGATACCCAGGTTATACCAGCATGCTCCATATCACTATATACAAGAAGATGTATAACTTATACCAGCTGTACATATATAATTATATACAGGAGATACCCAGGTTATACCAGCGTGCTCCATATCACTATATACAAGAAGATGTATAACTTATACCAGCTGTACATATATAATTATATACAGAAGATACCCAGGTTATACCAGCATGCTCCATATCACTATATACAGGAAGATGTATAACTTATACCAGCTGTACATATATAATTATATACAGGAGATACCCAGGGTATACCAGCGTGCTCCATATCACTATATACAAGAAGATGTATAACTTATACCAGCTGTACATATATAATTATATAGAGAAGATACCCAGGTTATACCAGCATGCTCCATATCACTATATACAGGAAGATGTATAACTTATACCAGCTGTACATATATAATTATATACAGAAGATACCCAGGTTACACCAGCATGCTCCATATCACTATATAGAAGAAGATGTATAATTTATACCAGCTGTACATATATAATTATATACAGAAGATCCCCAGGTTATACCAGCATGCTCCATATCACTATATACAAGAAGATGTATAACTTATACCAGCTGTACATATATAATTATATACAGAAGATACCCAGGTTATACCAGCATGCTCCATATCACTATATACAAGAACATGTATAACTTATACCAGCTGTGCATATATAATTATATATAGAAGATACCCAGGTTATACCAGCATGCTCCATATCACTATATACGGGAAGATGTATAACTTATACCAGCTGTACATATATAATTATATACAGAATATACCCAGGTTATACCAGCATGCTCCATATCACTATATACAAGAAGATGTATAACTTATACCAGCTGTACATATATAATTATATACAGAAGATACCCAGGTTATACCAGCATGCTCCATATCACTATATACAAGATGTATAACTTATACCAGCTGTACATATATAATTATATACAGAAGATACCCAGGTTATACCAGCATGCTCCATATCACTATATACAAGAAGATGTATAACTTATTCCAGCTGTGTATATATATAATATACAAAAGATACCCAGGTCATACCAGCATGCTCCATATCACTATATACAAGAAGATGTATAACTTATACCAGCTGTACATATATAATTATATACAGAAGATACCCAGGTTATACCAGCATGCTCCATATCACTATATACAAGAAGATATATAACTTATACCAGCTGTACATATATAATTATATACAGAAGATACCCAGGTTATACCAGCATGCTCCATATCACTATATACAAGAAGATGTATAACTTATACCAGCTGTACATATATAATTATATACATGAGATACCCAGGTTATACCAGCATGCTCCATATCACTATATACAAGAAGATATATAACTTATACCAGCTGTACATATATAATTATATACAGAAGATACCCAGGTTATACCAGCATGCTCCGTATCACTATATACAAGATGTATAACTTATACCAGCTGTACATATATAATTATATACAGAAGATACCCAGGTTATACCAGCATGCTCCATATCACTATATACAAGAAGATGTATAACTTATACCAGCTGTACATATATAATTATATACATGAGATACCCAGGTTATACCAGCATGCTCCATATCACTATATACAAGAAGATATATAACTTATACCAGCTGTACATATATAATTATATACAGAAGATACCCAGGTTATACCAGCATGCTCCGTATCACTATATACAAGATGTATAACTTATACCAGCTGTACATATATAATTATATACAGAAGATACCCAGGTTATACCAGCATGCTCCATATCACTATATACAAGAAGATGTATAACTTATACCAGCTGTACATATATAATTATATACATGAGATACCCAGGTTATACCAGCATGCTCCATATCACTATATACAAGAAGATGTATAACTTATACCAGCTGTACATATATAATTATATACAGGAGATACCCAGGTTATACCAGCATGCTCCATATCACTATATACAAGAAGATGTATAACTTATACCAGCTGTACATATATAATTATATACAGGAGATACCCAGGTTATACCAGCATGCTCCATATCACTATATACAAGAAGATGTATAACTTATACCAGCTGTACATATATAATTATATACCGAAGATACCCAGGTTATACCAGCATGCTCCATATCACTATATAGAAGAAGATGTATAACTTATACCAGCTGTACATATATAATTATATACAGAAGATACCCAGGTTATACCAGCATGCTCCATATCACTATATACAAGAAGATATATAACTTATACCAGCTGTACATATATAATTATATACATGAGATACCCAGGTTATACCAGCATGCTCCATATCACTATATACAAGATGTATAACTTATACCAGCTGTACATATATAATTATATACAGAAGATACCCAGGTTATACCAGCATGCTCCATATCACTATATACAAGAAGATGTATAACTTATACCTGCTGTACATATATAATTATATACAGGAGATACCCAGGTTATACCAGCATGCTCCATATCACTATATACAAGAAGATGTATAACTAATACCAGCTGTACATATATAATTATATACAGAAGATACCCAGGTTATACCAGCATGCTCCATATCACTATATAGAAGAAGATGTATAATTTATACCAGCTGTACATATATAATTATATACAGGAGATACCCAGGTTATACCAGCATGCTCCATATCACTATATACAAGAAGATGTATAACATATACCAGCTGTACATATATAATTATATACAGAAGATACCGAGGTTATACCAGCATGCTCCATATCACTATATACAAGAAGATGTATAACTTATACCAGCTGTACATATATAATTATAAACAGAATATACCCAGGATATACCAGCATGCTCCATATCACTATATACAAGAAGATGTATAACTTATACCAGCTGTACATCTATAATTATATACAGAATATACCCAGGTTATACCAGCATGCTCCATATCACTATATACAGGAAGATGTATAACTTATACCAGCTGTACATATAAAATTATATACAGAACATACCCAGGTTATACCAGCATGCTCCATATCACTATATACAAGAAGATGTATAACTTATACCCGCTGTACATATATAATTATATACAGAAGATACCCAGGTTATACCAGCATGCTCCATATCACTATATACAGGAAGATGTATAACTTATACCCGCTGTATATATATAATTATATACAGAAGATACCCAGGTTATACCAGCATGTTCCATATCACTATATACAGGAAGATGTATAACTTATACCAGCTGTACATATATAATTATATACAGGAGATACCCAGGTTATACCAGCATGCTCCATATCACTATATACAAGAAGATGTATAACTTATACCAGCTATACATATATAATTATATACAGAAGATACCCAGGTTATACCAGCATGCTCCATATCACTATATATAGGAAGATGTATAACTTATACCAGCTGTATATATATAATTATATACAGAAGATACCCAGCTTATACCAGCATGCTCCATATCACTATATATAGGAAGATGTATAACTTATACCAGCTGTACATATATAATTATATACAGAAGATACCCAGGTTATACCAGCATGCTCCATATCACTATATACAAGAAGATGTATAACTTATACCCGCTGTACATATATAATTATATACAGAAGATACCCAGGTTATACCAGCATGCTCCAAATCACTATATACAAGAAGATGTATAACTTATACCAGCTGTACATATATAATTATATACAGAAGATACCCAGGTTATACCAGCATGCTCCATATCACTATATACAAGAAGATGTATAACTTATACCAGCTGTACATATATAATTATATACAGGAGATACCCAGGTTATACCAGCATGCTCCATATCACTATATACAAGAAGATGTATAACTTATACC